>NC_138307.1:9855000-10122500 GCF_965601325.2 Salmo salar
ATTAAGAGCAGCAGTGAATGCATTCCTCCCATAGTCCTGCTACACATTTATCTTGCTAAGAACAGCACGTGGGAAACTCTAAAAACAGCAGAGGTCTTTGGAGGGCTCCCCGACATGGGACAAGCCAGTATGAGCCTGTTTCGGTCTAAGTCTGTCTAAGTTTCCCTGTCGAAAACGGGGCAAGGCAAATGCCTTGTCTCTGATGGATAGCTCAGTCATTTTGAGATTAGCAAGATTTCAGCTTGACAGCTGTGTAGGCTATATGAATGTATTTGTTCTATAGCCGCAACGACTCGGCTTGTTTTCGATTGCCAACATAGTTTCAAATGTGAAAGACATATTTCAAATGTGAAAGACTGTTAAATCCTTGTCATGTTGTGGTTGACTGCCTGCTGAATGTAGTGTCCCACTCAAAAGCAACATTAAAATGTAATACCCCAACACCATTTATAGGCAATGAAAGGGTTTTATGTGGTAACTGTCAATGGATGGTGTTGGTGGAATCTGATTACTCCTTTGCCTTTAGAGACAAAGTACAGTATTACCCTAAATTATGCCATTAAAACTCCACATTCTTGTGGTTTAAAACGGCTGGGTTCGCTCTACGGGAGTTCTCCAAGGTTGAAAATGTTAGCAGGCCATTATTCCAGTCGCTAACTGCTGAATTGCAAAGTTTGCCAATCAGGTTTGGCCCACAAAATAAAGCCATGGATTATATTTCTCATCAGAGTCTTTATGCAATGACAGGTTCTTGGAACACAGGCTTGTAGAATTCTGGTTGTTGTGCCTCTTTAAATATAACCTTAATCTTTAATTGTGTTGGCATCTATCCCTTTGATACATGTGTCCACTAAGGATTACGTTTAAGAGATAAAACCGGTGGACATAAAAGTTATTTGGAAACACCCCAGATTGGATTTAGTTTTAAGACTTTAAGACTAGTTTTAAGCAGTAGGCTTTCAGTAGTAACTGGGTCATAACTTTCACATGCAAACTATTTATGAGAAGATTGATGTGTCTGCCGTCATTTGAGAGTTTTTTTTTTTTTTTGCCATCAACGCTTCATACTTTATCCCACAAAAATGTGATGAGAAAAGCTACAATGTGAACGGTATACAGTCGCAGCCTCACAGTCCAACCAAGGTGCGTGGACGGAGAAAATGACAGGATATTTGACAAGCGTTCATCAACTTTTGAAGAAAATGCTTTCTTTATTGTTAAAACCTGGAAACGCAAGCTTCCATCATGATTCTTAACCAAGGACAGGTGTCAAACCATTCGAGTAACATCTCTTGATTGATCTTTTCGCACGTGTTAAAGATACCCTTTTCGGAAACAAAACCATTTCTAAAAAACGTTTGTTTGGGAATGAACTGGAGCGTATGTATCAAGCCTCTCAGTTGGAGTGCTGATGTAGGATCCAGTTTCCCCTGTCAATGTAATCTTATTCATTGTGATAGAAAATGCGTAACTGATCCTAAATCAGCACTTTGAGTTACATGGCTTCAGATTGAGGTTAACCCGAGCCTGGGGAATATCAACAAACTTCATCTCCCCTCTATCCCAATCGTAAATCACAGGATAATTGTGGGAGAAACAAGCAGACCTCGTCCACTTGCCATTTCTTTACTTTTTATTTGGCTCAGTGGGGTCAGAACTGGATTGGCTGCTGGTACCTGGTGCTCTCTTAGAGACGTAGATGTAGGTGTGTGTGTGTGTGTGTCCACATCGGTATGTGTGTGTCAGTGTGTGACATAGCTAACACGTTGTAATGGCCTCTCCAGGGAGACCAGGGACCCTTGAGAGAACGAGAGCCAGTGTTTACCCGTACCTTTGTGTCTATTCTAGAGGAATGACTTGTTTGTCTGCTGCTGTAAAAGGGGACAGTGTTTGCGCTGTCTCTGAAACGATGGTCGACAGCTTCCCATTCACAATGAGTAAAAAGGGACCAGGGGTGGCCTTTAAAACTAGCCTGGATGAGTCAGCAGTAAACAGCCATAATGGGGTATGGTGTGCGTGCGTGTCTGTGAGGCTTAAGAGGGAGTCCCCCCCATATTGAGAGGCAGTCAGTGCACTTGAAGGGCCTGCTGCAGAGCGCATGAAAAGCTTGTGATGGTTGTTGTCACGTGTTGGTCAGTGTGACATCAACACTGGCTCCATGGGGAAAGGAATGGACCGATAAAGACAATTATAGGAGTGATACACACACGATTACATGCTGGAACACGAGCGTCTACCTGAGTGACTGTGGTTTGATATAGATGGTGAAAATACCCTATAGCGTGTACGTTTGTGTGCATGCATGCATACGTGTGTGTATGTACACACAGTCACGTGCGCATTCGTGCACGTTTGCGTCTAGTTCCAACACTGAACACCTGCAGTGGTTTGTGACTGATGATTCACAATCTCCATTCATCCCGAGCCGACTGTCTGTGTTCTGTCTGCGAACTGTCTCGTGATGGCGGGGCATCGGAGGCCATTTCAGAGTACATCTGTTCTGTCGGAGTGTTTCGTTCCGTCTGAGGTGGAATACGTCTGACTGTGGCTGATGTGGTTGAGAAACAATCGAGGTCAGCCGTGACATGCCCAATGAGAAAACGTTTAGAGAGGGGGGGGGAGGGATCCTTGCTCGCTAGGAACGTTCTAAACCATGTCAGACACAAGGCTCCAGGGCTAAATTCGCCATAGCTGTCATTGGACAGAGGATTAGTGGTTTGTGTGACTGTTACTGATCGTTGACGGGTAATATGAGCTAAAGATCCTCGGGTTTTGTTAATTGTGTGGAAATAAAATGTGTGATAAATGTGCTGTAATTTCAGAAGATAAGGCAATTGGCAAAGCATATAATATGTGAACACCATTCCACTTGAACTTTTCCTACTGTAAAATATGTCTCTGCCTCTGAAAAGGTTCACGGTTCGTTCACTGGCTGTTCTCTATCAAGGCTTTCCATAATTTCTAAAGTGTTAAAATGTCTTAAGGTGGAGCCATTCTTATCCAAAACAACGCTTTTGTGTTCTTTGTGTGTTTCTAAAGAAACCTCATCACGTTTCATGTCTTCCATTATTGACGCATGCGGTGTGGTAACACTCATTGGCCCTCTGACCTCATTTCATGGGTGTGTGTGCGAGGTGATAACATATGGCTCCAGCCTCCTGCTGTTCTCCCGTGTAGCCCAGGCCTGGACAGGGTACCAGAGGTCAGAGACCCTCAGATGTGGGTGGTAGGGGTAGCAGCCTCTCAGTGCTAAGGGGGAATGTTTTCTAGTGACATGGCTGTAAGTGCATAACATACATGTGCGTAGATGCACGTGCGCACGCACGCACGCGCGCCCCCCCCCCCCCCCCCCCCCCCCCCCCCCCCCCACACACACACACCACACACACACACACACACACCACACACACACACACACACACACACACCACACACACACACTAGCCATTATTGCTTTCTAATGGATGCTATAACTTAGTAAGCGCCTGAACAAACTCATTGGCCTGACGCTCCACGGAGGGAAATGTGGCATTGGAATCACAGAGAGGGTTGCATAACCGTGGAATAGACGGATTAAGGAAATGGCCAAAAAGAGAGCCAACCGGCAAGGTCTCTCCAAACACACACGGACACATGTTTAGTCACACGTGCCCACACACACACCAGATTTGTTAAAACTCAGCGTGGAGCTAGCCAGCGCTAATACATAAATGCATGGGGACTCATCATCAGCTAAACATTTATGCTTCCCATCCACTTCACTCTGTGTACATTTGTGGTTTACTCAGATTGAGATAATGTCATGGTTTAGATGTTCCGTTTGCTTATGTAAGCCTTGTATTAACACTATTGGAGGGCTATTTTATTCAGGCATCCTTTTCCCAGAGTGGTGTGTTTAGAGTATAGTCTGTGAGAGCTGATGTTGCTGTAGAAGAGTTTTCATTATTATGTAGTGGATGGTGAGGTCGATTTCCTGTTTTAGCCAAATTCTTCCCAGGCATGACTATTTGTAGCGTACATCCATGGACAATGTCTTATTGTCACAGCAGTGAAATATGTTGTTTTACAGAGTCAGCCATAGTAGTACGGCATCCCTGCAGCAAATTAGGGTTAAGTGCCTTGCTCAAGGGCACGGGTATTTGAACCTTTGTGCCCAGTGCTCTAAACGCTAGGCTACCTGCCGCAGTATGTCATTTTCTCATTGCCACAACGCTACTGCATATGTAACAATGGTTTTGATAGGACAGAGAGGTAGGTTTGGCTTGCCAGTGTATGAATGTGTAGTTTGGTATACAGAGTTACCGTAAGCATTATGAGTAAGGATAACTTTTTTCCTTGTATATTCCCGTCTTTCCTCATCAGGCAAACTTAGACATGACAAAATAGACTTCAACCAGACAACCTCACACAAGGGACAAGGGTTGACAATGGAAGGATAAAAGAAAAAAACACAACAAAACGAGCTGCCTCCCACAATGCAGTTCAAAGCGTGTCTGGGGGCGAACGTGTCTGCTCAGGTTGGCAAATAACATCTCCCGGAGAATGATTGATCCTCCTGCCCCTCGCCAGATCATGTCTTTGCACGCGGGTATGCTCCGACGCCAAAGCAGCCGCGCTCCTTTGTCTCCGCGTGACGACGAAAACAATCTGGAGATGGTAAAGATTGGTTAGCCTGGAGAATGTGGGAGAATGTATGGGGAAACAGGGCTGATTTGATCTGTGTTCATACACACACCTTTCCTCGCCTCGGCACATTCTAGGCTGTCATATGAAACCTAAAGGAAGGTGATGTTGCTGTGATGGCGCATGAATACCAACATCCCAATGAGGAAAAGACCCATAAAGTATTGCGTGGGTGGGTGGACAACTGACAGCTGATCCTGACAGCTGATCCTGGATCAGAACTAGATGTGACAGGTGTAGTTCAGAAACATATGGACCCTGATTAATAAGGTTTCAGTATAGATCTCATCCCATATCCTGCAGTAACCAATCAAATGTCGTTTTTGGCATAACATTCATACTGTCAGTACATATTGCCAAAAGTACCCCTAGCCCTATAGGGCGAGCGATGAGATGGCATGTGGGATATGAGATGGTTGGAGGGCTCTCCCTTGCCCCTACCCTGCCCGTGGTGTCAGCCTGGGGGCAGAGATTGGCCCTCCCTGGTCCTTGGCCCATTGCCCTTTGCAGCAGCAGCAGCTTGTGCGAGGCGTGGGAAGCAGTGGGGCGTCCGCGGGGGGTGTTATGTGGTTGGGCCTGCTTCACTGAAGCGTGGAGCTAGTCAGGCTGCGTTCCTGCTCTCCACTGCCCCAACTGCTCATGGTGGATATATTGTGGGCAGACTGTGGGCACAGACTGAGCACTGGTGCAGGCAGTGCCAGGTGATTCCAGGTCACTGGGAACTGCTGGAGGCCAGCGAGGTGCCAACCCCGATCTCTCTGCCCGTCGCTGCCGTTGGAATGCACTCGCTCCCGAAGCTCCCTAACTGTGTTCAAAGAGCAGGGAAAAAGCAGGGATGGAGGGAGGAGGGTTTGGACGCAGCTGGGGTTTCAATTAAATATTGAGATGAAAAGCTTCACAAACACATGGTCAACTGTGGACAGCTAGCAGTCTGAGCATACAGCAGGCTTCCTTTCTGCCTGTGTTCGATCAAACATGGGATCAGAGTATTGGAACACATCTTGGCCATGTTCCAATTCCGTAGTACTATACCATTTAATTAGAACACATGCCCGATACATTCTAGTAAGTGGTACTGCATGCTTGTGTGACATATTGGAACACAGCCTTATTTATTTATAACCACCATCACAGCTCAAGGAGGATGAGTTCTGATATCTGGAATGTTTGTCATCATAGCTTTTAGGACTGACTCTCATTCTGTGTCTCTTTTGAGAGGTAGGTTTACACAGCTGGTCATTGACAGGCTAGCCTAGCTGTTCCCAGAGAAACAGATCAGCAGAACGGGCTAACTTGGGAGGTGGTTGAAATGCAGATGCCACATGATGTCGGGATCAAATATGCTAAATGGGTCGTCTATTACACAGGCCATTTTTTTCCACCCCTTACTTACATGATCCTATTCAAATACCACCCCTCCACATTCTCAGGGCTGAAATTGGAGTCAAATGTTGCCATGTTGAGGTACTGTTTTGACTGCCTGTTAAAAATGTACCAATTACTGTAATTATGTTTTACACAGAATGTAAAATGGCTTTATTTTTGCCAATGATTTTCTCAACGGGCGCAGTTAGCTTAAGTTTCCTGCCCCCTGTAACATGTCTGTGAATAAGTGGCCTGAAACTTAACCCCTTACATGTCTAGCTCGCAGACCTAACAAAGGCTTGCTTAATAAACAACAGGTGTAGATTACCAGGGAAATGCTTACTTCCCTACAATGCAGAGAGAGAAAAAATGTGAATAATAAAAAGATAACAACACAAGGAATAAATACACAATGAGTAACGATAACTCGGCTATATACACGGGGTACCAGTACCGAGTCAATGTGCAGGGGTACGAGGTAATTGAGGTAGATATGTATATGGGTAGGGGTAAGGTTACTAGGCAACAGGATAGATAATAAACAGTAGCAGCAGGGTAGGTGATGAGATGCCAGTTAGGAAAACAGTGTAGATGTGGTGACGAGTTACAGAAGTTTCTCACAAGGTGACACAGCACACACACACACACACACACACACACACACACACAAAGTAACTGGAATGGTTACTAAGAGGACTGCGCAGCTGGAGCGTGAGTGTGTTGCCGTGTGTTTCAGGTGTAGCGTACAGGATCACATGGGCACCGATTTCTCACAGCTCAGTCACTGTGTGTGTGTGTGCACGTTTGTTTGCGTGTGTGTGTGTGTTTTAATAGGGCAGGTCAACTTACACTCAGATTCACTGCATAAACTTCCGGTCGGATTCAACGCACCACTGTTTCTCAATCAGTCAGCGTGCCAAGGCTTTGCGTAATTGAATTTGGCCCTCTTTCCCTTTCCTCACACACAGCAGTTGGATGACAAACAAACCAGAACTTTCTTATTTAGCGCTGGCGAGTATTGTCCTACAAACTACAAATTCAGTGGGGACTTCACCATCCATATTCATCTACTACATCCATATTCATCTCCTATATCCATATTCATCTACTATAGCTACTACCTTGGTAGTCTTTTTAACACAGGACTTTCCCCAGGTAAGTCAGAGAAGAAACTCATTGTTGGAGTCTCAGCGCAATTCCGATGCCGTGAAATCGCCCTATTTCTAATACTAAGAGTTATTTTGTAATCTAAAATGGTGGCTGGTGGGCAATGAAACCACAGCATTACAGTACCTCTTCTTGTTTCTTGCCTTCAGATATGTTGCTAATATGGAAGGTATGCCTGGCCTAGAGGAGTTGTCTGTTGCTTCCAGACAGGTAGCTACAGTAATATGGAATACTAAGCGTTATTTTGTGGGGTAACAATATGATGATGGCTGGCTGGCATTGAAACCACAGCAGTACAATTCCTCTTGTCTGTAGCTTTCAAACATGTTACAGTATGTTGTTAATATGGAAGGCATGCTTGGCCAAGAGAACGATTAGTCAGTCAGGCAGTGATACCTTGGGAAAAGCTCTAAAGAGGCCATCGTTATCAGTGCCAGTACATGAGCGCACCACTTTCTCTCATTAGCAAAATGATTGAGCTCGCGTGAGATTGGGGGGTTGTCTGTTCTACAGTTTTCATAGAAATAGAACGCTAGACGCTGTATCTCTATGACTGAGTGGATGTTTATGGTTGTCAATGTGGAATGCTTTTCATGCTTTTTGTGTGCTATTTTTATCAAGGCATAGGCTAGTGTGTCTCTGTTTACTGTGTAGTGTCTGGTTGCTGCCCCCTAGACCCTTTCTGTTTGTTGTTTGTTGATGTGTTGGTAAACCACAGTGCTGTTAGCTAGTTGTTTGGCAGAACACAGTGCGTGGAGCACTGACAGAGAGAGGTGACAGGCCTGCCTGCCTGTGTCCCAATGAAAAACGATCAGCTATTCACTTGCCTCTTGTTCTCGCACTCTCTTGTTCTCTTGTTCTCTCTCTCTTTCTCTCTCTCTTCTCTCTCTCTTGCTCTCCCCTCCTCTCGCTCTTCTTTCTTTCTCCCCTCCTCTCGCTCTCTTTCCCTCTTTCTTTCCTTCTCTTCGCTCTCTCGCTCTCTTTCTCGTTCTCTTTCTCCCCTCTCTCCCTCTCTCTCCCTCTCTCTCTCTTTCCTCGTTCTCTTTCTCTCTCTCTCTCTCTCTCTCATCTTTCTCCTCTTCCTCTCTCACTCTCTCTCTCTCTCTCTCTCTCTCTCTCTCTCTCTCTCTCTCTCTCTCTTTGTTCAGGGAGAAACTGGCCGTGGCTCGCCTGCAGAGGGAAGTCGCACGAAGCAAAAGCGAAGGAACAATGGTACTGTTGATGCTCTGTCTTACACACAGACACACCACACACACACACACACACACACACACACACACACACACACACACACACACACACACACACACATCATCAGCCTTAAACCCACAGCCCACTGTTGTAGGCATGCCAGTCCTGCTCGGTCATCGACCAAGGTCACTGCACTGCTAACTTTCCTCAACCAAAAACATATATTTACGTTGGGTCTTGCAGTACTTTTCTGGGTGGCAATTCTAGGTCTTGCTCCCATCGCAATGTTATTATCAACCCATATTATGGCTCATTAGTGCTGCAGATTTCAGGGATGACGTCAAATGTAGCGCTTAAACACGCACACACAGACACACACAGTGGTTATATAACAAGGGGAAAGCAAACCAGGGAGCCAGTCGTGCTGACTCAGAGGGCGTGAGGCAGGGTTCGCAGAGAGCGGACCGACAGTGTGACAGAGCAGATACCAGCTGACCACGGTCTCTAGAACGACAGCCAGGCCTTGGACTCAGCTGTTTAGAACCGCAGTAAATTCACTACAGCCCCAAATAGCTTCATAAAAGAGCGCTATGGCAACAAGCCTGAAGCAGACTTGAGATTGACATACTCTAGTATCGCCATATCTACAATGCTTTTTCGTGGTGGTAGTGGTCTCGAGTTCCAGCATTCTAGAAGTCCACCTGAGAATACCGAGTTAACAGCCTGGGCTCGTTACACTAAAATACAGTAGAACAGACATGGATATGAACAACACTACATACTGTATAGAGTGGCTAGCATACGCATCATGACAATGACAGCATACTGTACTGTACATATAGATGGTCCTGTGCGGCTCAGTTGGTAGAGCATGGCGCTTGCACTGCCAGGGTTGTGGGTTTGATTCCCACATGGGACCAGTATGAAAATGTTGCTCTGGATAAAAGCATCTGCTAAATGACGATGTAGATTGTAAGAGAAATGTTTCCTGGAAGCACCCCACTGAGACAGTGATGTTTACCATGGAGTCTTTGGAAAACACTTGGATGTTAGTTTGTGACTGTGGAGAATGACCTACCCAGTGTATTGATTTCTGCATTGCGGTTCCTGAGGCATGCTGTAGCCGTCTGCAAGGTCAGGCGTGACCATGCAATCAGAGTCATATGTGTTTTAACACAGTGCAGGCTCTCACTGTTGAGGCTCACTGTAGCAAATTCCATACAGTCCCAGCACAAGAGAAGGAAGTTCCCACATAGCTCTTATCTCAGGCTCCATTGGGAAACTCTGTGTGTCAGCACCTCATCCTGTAGTCAGTCAGACTAAGAGACTGATCAGCCTCTGACCTTAGTGAAGAGCTAGGAGGGAAATATCTACTGCCTGGCTGTGTGAGGCTTTCTCTGAGTACTGCTTCTTCGAGTCATGAGAGTGGATGCCATGCTAATTACAACTCCGGGTGTGTGTGTGAGGAAAGGGGGGTGAAGGAGGGATGAGTTATCTGTGCCAGACAGGAGGAGGGGAAGGGAGTGGTGAAAGAAGAATGCGGGGTGTGTGTGTGTGTCTCTCTGAGCTCCATTTTGAAATTGGGATTATCCCTCCTCTCACACACACATGCCTGGGAGATGCTCCTCTCCTCTGGGAGCTCAGGCATGCTCTTTAGGGTCTTTAATAGAAATCAAACGAGAGGGCTGCATCAGGGAGATAATTGTTAATGTGATGGCAAGGTGAACTAGAGAGTAACCTCCTCACACACACAGACACGTAATGATATACAGATACACACACACACACACACACACACACACACACACACACACACACACACACACACACACACACACACACACACACACACACACACACACACACACACACACACACACACACACACACACACACACACACACACAGCCTCCAGAAGACGACAGATTAAATGCTGTAGACTTTGAAGTGTGCATCTCTGACCCTCCTCTTTAACTAGTTATGCTCTCTTCTCTGTGGAGGGAGGGAGGGAGGATTTTGATACAACACTCGATGTTAATACAACTGAGTAACAAGTCTTAACTTTAGCTAGTGTTTTAAATTGGGGGGTACAGTTGCGCAAAACCATAGCAACTGCCAATGACATGGGCCTTAGACTTCTGTATCATTCTTCATTGGGCATTTAAAGTTTGTTATCAGAACTTAAACTACAGGAGTTTGTAAAAAAGCAATACATATGTATCAAGTGTCTCAGAGTAGGAGTGCTGATCTAGGATCAGTTGCTCACCCTGTCCATGTAACCCTATTCAAATCAGCACTCCTACTCTGAGACACTTGATAGATATGGCCCCTGGTCTTCTAAGTGAGAATTGAGGTTAAGATACTGAGTCCCTATATGATAGACATTACTTCTATGCATTGGTTTATTGGTTATAAGGAGATGTTGTTATAGCCATACCTGCCAGGCCTTGAACGTGCTGTTTACTGCTTAAACATTATCTTAAGCCCTGCAGGGTGTTTAATCAGCCAGACCCACCCAACCACCTTCCGTTCAAACTCAGTCAGGAAGAAAAACACTGGATCCCCCACAAGGTATTTGATGATGAGCTCTGTTAACTGGTCGTGTTGATGCTCAGAGAAGGCAGAACACAGGCCCAGTCACTCCAACAAGCGTGGCCTGTCTTTCTCCAGTCAAACCCTCTCATTCAGTACCAGTCGCTGCTGTGGGTTTCCCCTGGAATTCAGAATTCTGGAATTCTTCACATCCAAGCCAGCCCAGAGAGAGAGGAGTATTTGGGCTTGGCTGGCTTAATGAGTCCTGGGAGTGTGGGGGGAGTGTGTGTGTGTGGGCATGCGTGCGTGCGTGTGTGGGTGGGTGTTTCTCTCTCTCTCCCTCTCTTTCTCTCTCTCTCTCTCTCCTCGTCTAAGTTAGTCCTAGGCAGGATGCTGGGTTTCCTGTCAGAGTGAGAGAGAGAGAAAAAGAGAGAGAGAGAGAGAGAGAGAGAGAAAAGAGAGAGAGAAAAGAGAGAGAGAAAAAGAGAGAGAGAAAAAGAGAGAGCGAGAAAAAAGTAAATAATGTGTGGCTTCTGAGGTCGCTAGGTGCTGCTCTGGCCGTACGTTAAAGGCCCATTTAAAATGCTGGCTGAGATTATGACCACTGGAAGCGGCTGTCTAAACAACGTGGGAAAATAAATGCTGCACTTTGTGTGAAACACACTTTATTTCTTTGCCTTCTGAGGCACACCACGGTATCACAGCTTAATAGACCCATAATGAAGTGTAGATGCGTACAGCTTGCATGCACAGACACATTCACACACATGCAAGTCTACAAACACACACTCTCACACACTAACACCACTTTATTTCTCCTTCCTTGATTACTGCATGTGATTCGCTCACGCTTGAATGAAACTCAAGCGAACGGGACTGAAACATTTTCTCATCAGCATCGCATTCTGGGCTATTCAGCAGTCTCATTTACTCCAAAGGATCCAAATGCACCAGTGGTAATTCATGGGGAAAATGCACTTAAGATAAACGGGGTACTGTTACAAATCTGAGTCTTAAAAGAGATCAGGACAAACATACAGTGCAGTAGGCCAAATGGTTGATGAACCAAAAAAGTGTGCCTATGCATTCTAGCTATAAGCTCTGCATTAGTGGGAAAAGAGAGAAAGGGATTGCATAGTGAGTTGAAGTAATAGAAATAGCATTACTTCTATTCTAGAATGGTGCTAGTATAATAGCCTACTTCCATTCTATAGTATATTTCTTGTATTTCTATGGCTGAAGTCTGTGTGGTGGACTGAGGTCTGTGTGGAGACAGCATGGAGATGCCTTCTGACAGCTGTTTGGAGGATCTTTGACACTGGTGAGGGACTGGGGACCGAGGGGACCACTGGGGACTCAGGTGCTCTCTCTACAGATTGGGGCTTATCAGCTATGTGCCGGGAGAGTGGGATCCCAGTGATGGCTGTCACCGCTCGTCACCCATCTCAATGTGCGAAACCATTATGGGGACCATCACTGGGATCCCTCTCTCCCATAGTGGTTTCACACATTGAGCTGGGTGACGAGTGGTGACAGCCAGGCCTAAATCGCATCTCCACAGAGCCAGCAGTCTCTGGACGGAGCACGTGGGGTGGGGTGGGGGCGGGGGGGGTTGGGATGTGTGTGTGCTTACGTTTCTGTGTGTTTGTATGTGTGTGTGTGTGCCTCTCGCTCTCTCTTTTTTTCTCTCTCTCTCTTTTTCTTTCTCTCTCTCTCTCTTTCTCTTTCTGTGTGTGGATGGACAGGGTGTGGGTCCCTTGGCAATGATAAATGGGCCACTCATACGGTTTACCATATCCCGGGGTGTGTGTATACTGTACATCCGCAGTGGCTGCCTACGTGAGAGCAATAGCCAGGCTCTAATGTAATGGTTGGCCCTGCATGATAATTGAATTTATGGACTCCCCAGGGATCTGTAGGGCAGTGATTTCTAGGGAATAGCATGTGGTTCAGTTTACACCATCCTCTGTATTTCAAAGATAAGTATTATTTTAGCAACTGGCCATGTTCAAGAATATTATTTTATATTGCAATTTAAATAGGGATATTATGGTAATTGTTCTCTGCTCAATGTACCAAGGGCAGAGCTACTACTAAGAACCTGTCTGAAATTAAATTGTTATTTCGAAAATGTATTATTTCAGTGCAATTAGGCTAAGAGAGTAAAGGCACTTCAGGCAAACATGCTACATGACATGCTACATGACATGCTACACATTCTACATGACATTCTACATGACATGCTACATGACATGCTACATGACATGCTACATGACTTGCTACATGACATGCTACATGACATGCTACATGACATGCTACACATTCTACATGACATGCTACATGACATTCTACATGACATGCTACATGACATGCTACATGACATGCTACATGACATGCTACATGACATTCTACATGACATTCTACATGACATGCTACATGACATTCTACATGACATGCTACATGACATGCTACATGACATGCTACATTAAATTCTACATGACATGCTACATGACATTCTACATGACATGCTACATTAAAGTCTACATGACATGCTACATTACATGCTACATGACATGCTACATGACATGCTACATGACTTGCTACATTAAATTCTACATGACATGCTACATTAAAGTCTACATGACATGCTACATGACATTCTACATGACATGCTACATTAAAGTCTACATGACATGCTACATTACATGCTACATGACATTCTACATGACATGCTACATGACTTGCTACATTAAATTCTACATGACATGCTACATGACATGCTACATTAAATTCTACATGACATACTACATGACATGCTACATGATATGCTACTTTTTAAAGCATTCTGTTGTTGTTGTTGTCATAATAATAGAAGGTAAGTACCTGTATTCTGTATTGTAGCGAACACACATTCTTTAGCCTACAGTTTGCCTGTCAGACAAATCCCCTTGTGACACTTCTTCCAGCAGAATCCAGGCTGGTCAATATACTGCCAGCCTGGCAGGCAGACAGGCAGACAGTAAACAACATGTATTATTGATGAAGGAGGAGGAACCTGCATGGTGCTTTGTGTCCCTGATGTTTGTGTTGCAGTACTGGGCCAAGGAGATATCCTCCAGACCTTTGATTCAGCGAGAGCCTCCCAGCCTCATACTGACGTGCACTGTGTAATGAAGAGATTATTGAGTGAGAGAGGGGCACACACACACACACACACACACACACACACACACACACACACACACACACACACACACACACACACACACACACCCTCTCTCTCCCCACCCCATCACCCCTACACACACACACACACACACACACACACACACACACCCTCTCTCTCCCCACCCCATCACCCCTACACACACACATTCACTGATAACATTGCACAGACTGCAGCTGGTGCACAACGTGGCCTTGAGAGACGCAGTCGTCTCTAATTAATTTAAAATCTCCTCCGGATCATGGAGGGGTATCAGGGGGTTACGGAAGGTCTAGTAATTCACTACTGAGAACCCTGTCTGTCTGTCCCTTATGAATAAATGACAACACAATGTTGTAGAATTACACAGCCATGCTAGGACTGTGTCTAGTGCAACTGGGTTACTATAGCATGGGGCAATCAAGCCCAGTTCCATATGCTGTATATTATGACAGAGACATGATCTGAAGTAATGATTCTATGTTTATACCATAAGTATATATGTTGATAAGGATGGATCGTATGCATACACCAGGCTCCATATCCCGTGCCTCGTTTCACAAGGGTTGGGTTAAATGCGGAAGACACATTTCGGTTGAATGTATTCAGTTGTGCAGCTGACTAGGTAGTCCAATGTTTTCACTCTTCACCGAACAATACTGTAGTAATATTTGGATGAAATCACTGGCCTTGCTTATTTCCCCACCATACCTTTCCAGGTAATAGCATGATAATCCCATTGAGTTCAAAGTTAATCCTGAACACCCAGCTACAATCCCTAGGCAGAGCCACTCTCCAAACCTTGAGGAGTCAGCAGAACCATAAAGCATCTCATCTGACAGATTATATGACTGATAAGGGTAAAGGAGGAGACATTACATGTGACAAAAGTAACCGACTTGATCCTAGATCAGCACTCCTACTCTGAGACACTTTGTGAATATGGGCCTTGACAGATGTGTTTTCTTAGGAAGAGAAGGCCATCTACTGGACAGAGAGGGAAGAACATCCGTGCAGACAACTTGCATGGTAGTAAACTAATCATAATCAGAGGTATAATCCTTTTTTTTGTCACTTGAGACATCAAAGTAAATGTTGCTTTAGAAAGAATGATTATGCTAATGTTTCTACTGATTGCCTGAACAGTTTTTCTCACATCGAGTTGATCCTCTTTTTGAAAAGACTGAATGTAGTCTAGTCTAGCTGCAGTTTAATGTTAGTGGTTGGTTTTAGCACGTTAGAGTATGCTTTCAATTATTAGGCTTGGTATCACTGGGCAAGGCCAATTGCCATACGCATATAAAGTCTGTGGACAGTAAATACTTCAGCTGTGAAATAGTGTAATGTCTCGCTAGGATTTTCTGGCAACGTAAAGATATCTTAAAGTTGGATTTAACGGATCTGGGCCTTGTTAAGTGGCAGAAATTATACATTGAACAAAAGCAGAAGACTGCTTTTAATATAATGTATGCTGTTCTAAGTGTGTTGTTGTTGAAGCTCTTGGCAAGGCTTAGTATGCAGACGTATGGACGCGTTCCAAATGGCACCCTATTCCCTATGTAGTGCACTACTTTTGACCACGGCCCTTAGGGAGATTATCGAGTAGTATGTAAGGAATAGGGTGCCATTTGGGGTTGAGACATTTTTTATTTTTTTATTGCATGGTTGTTCTGCCTGGGGTGTTTTTAAGTAGATGTGGTTAACAAAAGGCAGGGACAATGGACAATTGTAGGAACCCAGGCCAAATCACTGAAGTGTCATTTGCAGTTATGTTTGAGGCAAATTGGACCTTTGCATATAGAGGTGATTTTAACAGACAGTAAGCATCTTTAGTCAATTTGTGTGGGTATTTGAACAATCGGTCGACACATTTTTTATGTCAAGTAATTTAAGTTGCAATATGTCCAGTACAATATGTTTTGTCAATTGTTTGTAACTCCTTGAATCCCTTAAATATTAAATCAAAATACTGCAATTTACCTTTAATTTTCTGATTAGATGTTTTTGTTTTTTGCACTGTGCCTGTGTTTAAACCTGTTTATGTTAGAGTTGGCTCATTTTATGATAGAAAACCCATCTCTTCTGGAAAAGAAAAGGTCTAGTTTCCAAAAAGGTCACTAAACTTTCTAAAGTTATTACTTCAACTCATGTTCAGTTGTTCAACTCCGGTCTAACTAGTCATGGTAAAGGAACTCGTTTGGGTTTGGTCCAGCTCTAACTTGGCACCAGCCCTGTGATAGTGGGTTTATGTTCCTGTAGTGGCGTGTTATTTACGGCAGCCATTACGTGCGATGGAGAGGTTCCCTGGTGCGTAAAAGCCGCTCCACATAGTATCCCTGGATTTACGGTCGTGTTGAAGAGCTTGGGCTGGTTTTAGTTGTGAATAGGGTTTAATGCTCAACTGCTTCAGCGAATTAAAGTCTTGGGCCAAGTCACAGAGTTAGAGTGAAACATGGTTATTTATTTGACGGCTTCAACTCTAACACACTGGGCTCACAACTAAAGGAGCCAAGAGGTTTCCCCCCTTGGGAAAAAACGGTTTTGTCATTGTTTTGTATTTAATTTATTATATATATTTTTTTGTCTGTAAACTGTCCTGGTGTGGTGTTGCAGTAGTGTGGGGCACCTTTTTCATTCAGTGTTACTTTGTCTTTCTCTTTTAGAGATGACATTTTTTTAAATTGTTGTCATTTAGAAGACACTTATTCAGAGCAACTTACAGTTAGTGCAATCATCTTAAGACAACCGCATATCTCAGTCATCGTAAGTACATGTTTCCTCAATAATGTAGCTATCAGCAAAGTCAGTGCTAGTGGGGGGGGGGGGGGGGTCAAGTGCGAGTGTTAGGCACTTTTGGGGGGAAGGGGAAGAGTTGGTACGAGGAAGGGTGCTGTGGGATTATTTAAGATACTCTTTGAAGAAGTAGGGTTTCAAATGTAATGTCTGGGAGTAGGGTAATAGTAACTATGGGTAGGGTATAGGGGTTGATTTGGTATTCACACTAACCATTAGTAGTGTCTAGGGGTAGGGTATAGGGGTTGATTTGGTATTCACACTAACCATTAGTAGTGTCTAGGGGTAGGGTATAGGGGTTGATTTGGTATTCACACTAACCATTAGTAGTGTCTAGGGGTAGGGTATAGGGGTTGATTTGATATTCACACTAACCATTAGTAGTGTCTAGGGGTAGGGTATAGGGGTTGATTGGTATTCACACTAACCATTAGTAGTGTCTAGGGGTAGGGTATAGGGGTTGATTTGATATTCACACTAACCATTAGTAGTGTCTAGGGGTAGGGTATAGGGGTTGATTTGATGTACAGTTATATAGGCAGTTTGATTTGAGAGTAATACAGATTTGCTATATTAAGGCCTCCGTAGTATATATGGAGGTTTGAAATGTGTCATTCATGTGGTAAGGAGCCTCGTTTGTGTTACAGTAGACTCCTTGGTTAGTTCCTCTCCTGCACGCTGCTTGAGCGCGAGTGTTGTATAATAGCCACTAGATGGCCCTGCAGTACTTGTCTTGTGAAATTGTCTGCTTTCAATTCCATCTTGGTTACCATGCAATGGACAACCTAATGAACAAGATATTGGTAGTATTGCATATATCAGAAATAACATAATGAAGATTAAAAAGCTTTGTTCATTTTTGCTTTTTCAAATGAACTCATGTTTTATATGTAATCGCCACGAAGGTAAATATTTTATACCTATATATTTTTTAATAGAGGTGAAGGAAAGGCCTCTATGCCACATGGAATGTTGAACTAGTTTGGACAAGGTTATTCACTCAATTACAGTGACTCAGCACTATATATAAATGGCCGACCAATGTATTTATTATTAAGCACCTTTTAGTGTTTCTATCCAGATGCAGTCTCTAACTGACCCCGTTCAGGACAACAGTACAGGGAACAGAAGGTAGTCAGGAGATGGAACTTGTGCTTTTATAAGATGTCCATATAGGGAGACGTCCATATAGTGAGATGCATACAGTGGCAATTGGGATGTCTGTTGTGAACTTCTTTCTTGAGGTCATGCCACAGCATCTCAATCGGGTTGAGGTCATGACTCTGACTGGGCCATTCCAGAAGGCGTATTTTCTTCTGTTGAAGCCATTCTGTTGTTGATTTACTTCTGTGTTTTGGGTCGTTGTCCTGTTACATCACCCAACTTCTGTTGTGCTTCAATCGGCAGACAAATTGCCTAACATTCTCCTCCAAAATATCTTGATAAACTTGGGAATTCATTTTTCCGTTGATGATAGCAAGCTGTCCAGGCCCTGAGGCAGCAAAGCAGTCCCAAACCATGATGCTCCCTCCACCATACTTTACAGTTGGGATGAGGTTTTGATGTTGGTGTGCTGTGCCTTTTTTTTCTCCACACATAGGGTTGTGTGTTCCTTCCAAACAACTCAACTGTAGTTTGATCTGTCCACAGAATATTTTGGAACATCCAGGTGCACTTTTGCATACTTCAGATGTGCAGCAATGGTTTTTTTGGACAGCAGTGGCTTCTTCTGTGGTGTCCTCCCATGAACCCCATTCTTGCTTAGTGTTTTACGTATCGTAGACTTGTCAGAGATGGTAGCATGTTCCAGAGATTACTGTAAATCTTTAGCTGATACTCTATGATTCTTCTTAACCTCATTGAACATGCTGTGTCCATACAGTCATCTTTGCAGGATGGCCACTCCTAGGGAGAGTAGCAACAGTGCTGAACTTTCTCAATTTATAGACAATTTGTCTTACTGTGGACTGATGCACATCAAGGCTTTTAGAGATACTTTTGTAACCCTTTCCAGCTTTATGCAAGTCAACAATTCTTAATCTTAGGTCTTCTGAGATCTCTTTTTTTTTAGGCATGGTTCACATCAGGCAATGCTTCTTGTGAATAGCAAACTTACATTTTGTGAGTGTTTTCTATAGGGCAAGGCAGCTCTATCTCCAATCTCGTCTCATTGATTGGACTCCAGGTTAGCTGACTCCTGACTCCAATTAGCTTTTGGAGGAGAACATTAGCCTACGGGTTCACATACTTTTCCCAACCTACACAGTGAATGTTTAAATGATGTATTCAATATAGAAAAGAAAAATACTAAATTCGTGAGTTATTAGTTTAAACACACTGTGTTTGTCTATTGTTGTCTTAGATGAAGATCAGATCAAATTTAATCACCAATTTATACTTTTTCTTGCCACTGTAGTAAGACATCCATATAGTAAGACTTATAGTAAGACATCCATATAGTAATATACAGTTAAAGTCAGAAGTTTACATACACTTAGGTTGGAGTCATTAAAACTCGTTTTTCAACCACTCCACAAATATCTTGTTAACAAACTATAGTTTTGGCAAGTAGGTTAGGACATCTACTTTGTGCATGACACAAGTAATTTTTACCACAATTCCAGTGGGTCAGAAGTTTGCATACACTAAGTTGACTATGCCTTTAAACAGCTTGGAAAATTCCAGAAGAAAATTCCAGAAGATGTATTTCAAGGCCTACCTTCACACTTTGCTTGACATCGTGGAAAAATCAAAAGAAATCAGCCAAGACCTCAGGAAAAAAATGTGGTGATCCTAACTGACCTAAGACAGGGATTTTTTTACTCTGATTAAATGTCAGGAATTGTGAAAAACTGACTTTAAATCTATTTTGCTAGGGTGTATGTAAACTTCCGACTTCAACTGTATTTCATAACATCTATTTTAGCAGTGCATTTGTAATTCTACAGTGCAGGAGAACGATATCATGTTTTTAATTAGAGCTCCTAAAGCCATCCTGGTTGCCATGGCACAAAATGGATACCCAGTGTAATACCCAGTGTAATGCAGCACTCTGCACTGTAATAATAAGCTGTTGATTCAAATGTACAATTGTAAGGCAACCAGCTGCAATAGGATTTTGTTGAGCAAACTCACAATCATATTGCAGCTGTGGTAATAAATTAATCTTCTGGCCTAACCCTGATACACAATCCATGTCTCAATTGTATCAAGGCTTAAAAATCCTTCTTTAACCTGTCTTCTCTCCTTCCTCTACACCTTTTTGAAGTGGATTTAACAAGTGACATCAATAAGGGATCATAGCTTTCACCTGGATTCTCCTGGTCAATCTATGTCATGGAAAGAGCAGGTGTCCTTAATGTTTTGTACTCTCAGTGTAAGTTAAAGCTTAAACCCTGCTGCCAGAATCACAGTGGAAAACAACTTCACTAATGCTAGATTTGTCTTTACTAAACATGGTTTTTAAAGACTCCACTGCAGGCTCACTGCTGAAAGATGATCAACTTTTTCTACAGAGTCTCTAAAAGCAAAAAAGCTTCTGAACATCCAATTTTTTTCTATGACCCTAATTGGAACATGCACTATGTCCTGAAGCCTCAGAAGTTACTCCAAAGAAGAAACTGTCCTCGGTTCAGATTCTACACTTCAAAGGCTATGCGGCCTGCCTGCCTTCCTGTCCGACCATGTCAAGGAAGAAGTTTCAAGTCAAAGATACTGTCGGGGTTCTGTGGTAAAGTTTTGTGGGGCAAACACTGCCGGCTTTACATCTAAACTTCCACAAGCTAGTTGAGTGTGGGGATTTCACTTGAAGATACTTTAACACTGAAGACATGATATGGAGAAAGTTAGTGCACTTAACTATACTCTGTCTCCATATGGGAAAATCCACCTAGTTAAAGTAAGTGACAGATGTAACTATTTATCACTACATGCTGGGTAAGCCTCTCAGCCGTACAGTAGGTTTAACCACTCAACCATCCCTCTGTCTAGGGTGTAATAAGCTTATTGCCAAAATATAAGGTTGTTTACTTCTGGTTAAAAAAAAAACATAGGCCGTGACACTGTGTTGAACACAATAATGGTACAAAGTGAAACGAACACTTCCCCTACCTCGCTCTCCAACTAATGTGCATGAATTGAGGAGAAAACTGAAGAGGAAATTGGACATATCCTCCTCATGTCCGCCAAGAGTGGCTGAATTTCCTCTTCACTCGAATACTAAAACATACAGTACAATATTAGGGGCTATGATTATAGCAAAGGAAAATCGTGCCTCGAATAAATGCAGATACCGATGTTTTATGGACATTCCATGATATCTCATTCCCAGTGAAGGCTATAGTTATAGGGGATGCCTCGAATGGAAGGAAGGAAAAGGGGATACCTGGTCAGTTGCACAGCTAAATGCATTCAACCGAAATGTGTCTTCTGCATTTAACCCAACCCCCCTGACTCGACGTCAACGGCGCCCGGAGCAGTTGTTGTTCGGGGTTAACTGCCTTGCTCAAGGGCAGAATGGCAGATTCTTTCCACCTTATTGGCTCGGGGATTCAAACCAGCAACTTTTCAGATACTGGCCCAACCGCTAACTGCCTCCTACACAGCATGTAGGGTAGCTGACTATGGCTGTCTTACACTAGAGGGTGTAATGTACATTCCATCATATGTGTCATTCACAGTGAACATTGTAGTGGATGCGTCAACATGGACTACAAGGCCATGGGAAGTTGACTATATATATGGATGTCTTAATATACAGTTGAAGTCGGAGGTTTACATACACCTTAGCCAAATACATTTAAACTCAGTTTTTCACAATTCCTGACATTTAATCCTAGTAAAAATTCCCTGTCTTAGGTCAGTTAGGATCATCACTTTATTTTAAGAATGTGAAATGTCAGAATAATAGTAGAGAGAATGATTTATTTCAGCTTTTAATTCATTCATCACATTCCCAGTGAGTCAGAGGTTTACATACACTCAATTAGTATTTGGTAGCATTGCCTTTAAATTGTTTAACTTGGTTTAAACGTTTCGGGTAGCCTTCCACAAGCTTCCCATTTGGTGAATTTTGGCCCATTCCTCCTGACAGAGCTGGTGTAACTGAGTCAAGTTTGTAGGCCTCCTTGCTTGCACACTCTTTTTCAGTTCTGTCCACAAATTTTCTATAGGATTGAGGTCAGGGAATTATACTTGGGGTCATTGTCCATTTGGAAGATCCATTTGCGACCAAGCTTTAACTTCCTGACTGATGTCTTGAGATGTTGCTTCAATATATCCACATCATTTTCCTTCCTCATGATGCCATCTATTTTGTGAAGTGCACCAGTCCCTCCTGCAGCAAAGCACCACCACAACATGATGCTGCCACCCCCGTGCTTCACGGTTGGGATGGTGTTCTTCGGCTTGCAAGCCTCCCACTTTTTCCTTCAAATATAACGATGGTCATTATGGCCAAACAGTTCTATTTTTGTTTCATCAGACCAGATGACATTTCTCCAAAAAGTACGATCTTTGTCCTCATGTGCAGTTGCAAACCGTAGTCTGGCTTTTTTATGGCGGTTTTGGGGCAGTGGCTTCTCCCTTGCTGAGCGGCCTTTCAGGTTATATCGTTATAGGACTCGTTTTACTGTGGATACAGATACTTTTGCACCTGTTTCCTCCAGCATCTTCACAAGGTCCTTTGATGTTGTTCTGGGATTGATTTGCACTTTTTGCACCAAAGTACGTTCATCTCTTGGAGACAGAAAGCATCTTCTTCCTGAGCGGTATGAAGGCTGCGTGGTCCCATGGTGTTATACTTGCGTACTTATGTTTGTACAGATGAACATGGTACCTTCAGGCGTTTGGAAATTGTTCCCAAGGATGAACCAGACTTGTGGAGGTCTACAATGTTTTTTTCTGAGGTCTTGGCTGGTTTCTTTTGATTTTCCCATGATGTCAAGCAAAGAGGCACTGAGATTGAAGGTAGGCCTTGAAATACATCCACAGGTACACCACCAATTGACTCAAATGATGTCAATTAGCCTATCAGAAGCTTCTAAAGCCATGACATAATTTTCTGGAATTTTCCAAGCTGTTTAATGGCACAGTCAACTTAGTGTATGTAAACTTCTGACCCACTGGAATTGTGATACAGTGAATTATAAGTGAAATAATCTGTCTGTAAACAATTGTTGGAAAAATTACTTGTGTCATGCACAAAGTAGATGTCCTAACCGACTTGCCAAAACTATAGTTCGTTAACAAGAAATGTTTGTAGTGGTTGAAAAACAAGTTTTAATGACCCCAACCTAAGTGTATGTAAACTTCTGACTTTAACTGTAGATGTTATATAGATGTTATGACGCAGATATTATGAAATATATATCATGAAATAGATATTTGTGACATATATATAGTCACAGACTTTGGTCTATGTTGCAGGTAGCTTTTCTATCTCTCTACCTGTGTTGACTAGTAACAACACCTGTTACATTTAGCTGTTTTGTTGACAACCAGCAGCCAACCTGACTCTGTCCTTTTTCCCACAGCGACAAAAGCTGATTCACGTGCTAGAGGAAGAGCGACGCCTGCGATTGTACAGTGAGAAGCGGCTTCGGGAGGTGACGGACGAGTCAGAGCTGGGCCGAGCGCAGATGGTTTCGCTACAGCAGCACTTCTCCAGGTAACACGCAGCCCCTACGCACGCACGCACGCACGTACGCACACATATATACATACACACTGACACACACACATTGACACAGGCACAGACATGCGCGCCATGGCAACGTTTCCATGACAACAGACCAGTAGGCACCACCAGCTTACTGTACCACTGTAGCATGACACAGGTCAGACACAACCTATATAGACCTAGATACATTCTGTGTATGCTACCATCAGATTGCACTGCCGTACCCATTGACATAATGCCAAAGATTTTAATGCCACAGACTTTGCCACAGGTTTCAAACTAGGAGCCAATTTTAATTGACACCCCAAAAAATGACTCGGTCTTTGGTTCATTAGCCATCTCTGTTTTTAAATCTTTTGTGTTGAGAAATCTTTATTGCAAACCTTCTTTCCTCTTTTCTTTCTCCTCTTCATTGGAGAGTATAGACCTATCTCTTGGTGTGTCACTTCATCAGTCAACCTTGACTGTATTGAAAGACACATATGTATCTCTCCAACATTTAAAATGAAGGAAGGATGAAGTCTTTGTCAGTTCTCTGACCGTGAAGAATGACAACTGCTTCGAGAGTCCATTTCCCCCTTACTATATGATCATTTCCATCCTACTACAGGCTCATTGAGGTGTGACAGTATGTAAAATAATTCACCAACCAGCACCACTCAGCTCAGAACTGATGTCATAATTAGGAGATAGTCATTCAATGCACTGCCTTACGAGAATAACCCGTGGATTTTCATAATGAGCGCTTATCTTCCCATTTTAAATTGGGTGAGAAAATCTGTCATATTAAAATAGTCTGACATTGTATTGGAGTTAGTTGTCTGGAGTTAGTTGCTCAGAATGACCTCTAAACGTGGTGGGTCGTCATAGTTGTCATGTAGTGTTTAACTATGGGGTTAGTCCAGCTATGGTACAAGTCCAACAATGGTATTAGTGTTTCTTCTCTAAGTTTTGTATTAGTATTGTAAGAAATCTGACGTTCTTAAGACCGCAAACACCAAGGGCCAGTGTTTACTGTCGCTGCCCTTGGTCAAGGCGATTGGAGTTTAAGCATCCCCCAAATCGCAATGATGGTGTCAGAAGTGGGATTCGGACCCATGCCTCCAAGGAATGTCAGATGTGTTCCAGTGTAGTGGCTATTATGGCAACTCATCCGCTTCACTCAACCGCATTCACCACAGCTTTGATGGCTAACACACTGCAATGCACATCAATTAAACGTTAAATAACTTATATCCCTATGATTCTATACGGTGTCAAACTTAATGGACTAGTAGTGGTTAAACCATCAGCATGGGCCATTGTCATTCCAGCCCGCGAGCTTAACATACCCATGCCCCACAACTCTGTATCATGTCCAGCCTTGGCTGTGGCATCCTGTCACCGTATATCTATATGCGTATCCATCAACATATTCATTCTGTCGCGGAATTCCTTTATCCATGTGGGCGTACAGTATGGATTCGATTTTGCAGTCAGCACAGAGAACACAGTCAGCTCAGACATGCTATTGTGTATCTGTATAGTAGCTAGCTGCCCCCCCCCCCCCCATATGAAATAATGCCTGAGGAGTCAGGAACAGATCATTCAACACAGAGATCTAATAAAAGTCAGTGAGCAGGGGCGACATCGTATTATGTTTACATAAGTGCCTGTCTTCAGTCTTTGTCCCTATTCATATCGCCTTTCCCTGACTGCCTCTGTGACTGCCTCGTTTATGTCTGCCATCAGTCTGATCCCCAATCAGTGTCTGACTCAACCAGCCATAGCCTTATTATGTGTTCTGTCACATCATTCAGACTCCAGGCTGATCTCAGATCTGTTTATATTCTGGGCTATCACTGGCGCGGACCAATGAATCAGCTGATAGCGTTAGCATAATGATGCCCGATGCGCCATAGTCCGAATAAGTGAGGCGGGCTAGACTGGGTGTGCATGTATGTGTGCAGGGGAAAAATATATTAGGCTTATCTGTGATTGGGTCCTGCTCTAGTCCCTTTGTGACAGATGCTTCCGTCGCCGGGCGGTTTCCTCTCTCCAGACGGATTGTTCTTATTGGCTGTGACTCCTGTGGATGACTGCATGCCTCCTCGGCCCCTAGACTGTGGAAGAACAATGTCGACAGGGATTCCATTATGTCCTTATAATGCTCAGCGAAAAGAGACCTTCCCACCACATGCTATAGGAGATGAACTGCTTGGCATTGCTGGTGTAATTCTCCCCGTATTGCCCATTGTCAGTAGTGGTGGATGGCAGTAATTTCAACAAGGATTGCTAGAAATGTGTTTTTTTGTCATTATATTGCTCTTGTTTCTGTGCCTTTCAGTGCCTATTAAAGGAGGTTTCCCTGCAGTGACAGACACAGAGGAGCTAAAAGGCTTTAGAGAGACTCAGTGGCTTGTTGAATTCATAATGTTTGTTTTTGTATGGAGTGTCTGGCTGCGTCGGTGGGTTCGGGTGTGTGTGCATGTGTGTGTCTGTGCTTGTGTGTTTATTGCGTACATGTGTGTGCATATATGCATGATTGCATGTGTGTGCATGTGTCCCTGTGTGTGTGTGTGTGTGTGTGATTTGCGTGTATCTCTGCGTGTGTGTGATTTGCGTGTGTGTACCTGGCCTCTCATTGGATTATCATGTTTACATGGGAGCCAGTAATGTGTGGCGGTGGTCGCAGTGGCAGATGGGACATCTGTGTGGTCACTTTAATTAAGAGCTTACCAGCCAGCAAACCAGCCAGTCAGCAGGCTGCCCACACTGTCTTCAGCCTGAACCTTGGACCCACATGATAATGCCAGATCTGCACTCTTAAGTCACTGACACACACAGTGTGTAGTGCTTAGTTCAGGATGATTGAGCATATTGTGCTATCCTATAGTGGCATTATTTCATTACTATATTGTTACCTGCATTATTACTTGTAATCCCACTAAAATCCAATTCTCCAGTGAAATAACCTTCCATTGTACCTGTTTCTTTGGTTGTCAAGGATAGAACCTACAGTATATGCCCTACATTCATATAGGCAACATATATTCTTCATCCCAAATGGCACCATATTCGCTACATAATGCACTACTTTTGACTAGAGCCCTATGGCCCATGCTTGAAAGTAGTGAACTATTTAGGGAATATGGTGCCATTTGGGATGCAGACATAGCCTACCATTCATTTCTCATCAGAAGAGAATAGCCTCTTCACATGAGTGTGTCCTCATAGATAATATCCAGGAATTATGGAGGTTAACATCCAATCTCTTCGGGTGTTTTCACACTTGGTCCCTTTAAGACAATTTTTGCAGAATTTGTTTTTGCAGTGTGAACACTCCAAAGAAATCAGACCCCTCAAAAGCGCCCCTGAAGCAAACCTCGAAATGAAACCATCTCGAAAGGTGGTCTGAGTTCGGTTCTCTTGAATCCTGCTATCCGGTTCACTTTTTTAAGGCAGTGTGAACACAAAGCTCCCCAGGTTCGCTTCTCATTATTCCGGCATAACACACTAGACTACTGCATGTTACGTTCGTCGTATGGATTAGACCAAAATGCAGCGGGAATGTGTATACTCATCTTCTTTTATTGAGACGGAAACTTGAACACTGAACAAAATAACAAACACCAACGAAGACAGTCCTGTAAGGCAACACGGAATAACTACCCACAAACACAGTGACAAAAACCCCTTACTTAAATATGGCCTCCAATTAAAAGCAACGAAGAACAGCTGCTTCTAATTGAAGGCAAAACCAAAAAACCCTGAACATAGAAATAGACTAAATAGACACAGACATAGAAATATACTAACATAGAACATTGCTCAAAAACCCCCGAAACACACTAAACAAACACCCCCTGCCACGCCCTGACCAAACTACAATAACAAACAACCCCTTTTACTGGTCAGGGCGTGACACTGCATAACCCCTCACATTGGTTCCACGAAAGAGAGAAGATGATGATGTGTAGGTTCGTATGAAAAAAAAAGAATGCATTGAGTGAATGTTGGAAAAAAATATTAGTTCCTTTCTAAACATAACAATGTGTGTTGTTGTTTGTGTTGTTGTTTGTGTCGCACTGCTTTGCTTTATCTTGGCCAGGTCACAGTTATAAATGAGAACTTGTTCTCAACTAGCCTACCTGGTTAAATAAAGGTGAAATTAAAAAATTTAAATAAAAAGGTTTGGCCGGGGTAGGTCGTCATTGTAAATAAGAATTTGTTCTTAACTGATGAAATAAAGATGAAATAAAATCTAAATGAAGTCACATTGAATGATGATAGTGCATTGAAATAAGGTTAGAATAGGACCTCTAAATTGGATAAAGATAAAATACCACAAACACATATCAATATTTTGGTAAAATTTTTATAGCCTGCAGGAATAATGCTTTATGACATGTTATGAGCCTTTATGGGCTTGTCTTAAAGTGCTTATAATATGTTATGTCTGTCTATATGTAACAGAACCATATTTTTTCAGTCGAACTTCCTTAACATAACAGGACACCTTTATCTGTGAAGTTATTAGAGAGTCTGTTTTAGTTTAGTTTTTCCACAGCCTGGTTTCATAGACTAGACGTAACATAGTAAACGTAAATTTGGTATGGTTACTTAAGACAGAAACGAAAGTAGGGTGGTTGGTCGGGGTGGATGGGTAGGCGTATAATGCAAACGTCTAACAACCCAAATGTGACGTCTAGTAAACCAAAAGTTTTGAGTGCGAATCTCATCACGGACAACTTGAGCATTTTATCTAATTACCAACTTTTGAACTACTTACTACTTTTTAGCTACTTTGCAACTACTTAGCATGTTAGCCAACCCTTCCCCTTAACCTTAACCCTACACTTAAACCTAACTCCTAACCCAAACCCCTAGCCTAGCTAACGTTAGCCACCTAGTTAGAATTCGTTATATCTAATATGTTTTGCAAATTGGAAACATATTGTACGTTTTGCAAATTCATCATATAAAATACGAATTGTAATTCGTAACATATCATATGAAATGGGTGATGGACATCCACAAATTAATGCATACCATATGAAACATAAACATATAACACTAAATGGAGTGTCCCAGATTTATGTACAGAATAATACGAAATGCTCTGAGACCAGGTTGCTTTCCAATCTCCTATTTTGGAAAACCAAGGTGTTATGTGCTGATATGAGAGAGTTATGTTAATGAGCTCCTTGTTAGATCCATAGCACCTCACTGTCTCCCTCCTTCCTTCTCTCTGATCAGGGAATAGAGAAAACACACACATCAGAGAAAGCCTAAGAGTGGTGCCAGACGAACCCCAGGGAAGCACAGCTTTTTACTAGCCTCAGCGGGGATGTGTGTGTGCTTCCTTATGTGCCTCGGTGCTTTCTTTTCGGGAGGTGACTGTAAGGGCAGGAACCTGATCGAAACAATAGTTCAGTAGTGGGTCGTCTGGCTTTCTTCTCCGTTTTGTACACAAAAAGACGTCATAGTCTCGGTTCCCAGTTTTGTGTTTTCCTTTGTGTTCATGTCTGTCCTCAGATCAGCAGGTCTGCATTCCTTAAGGGACTGGTAACTCACTCACACACTCGAACCCAACCAACACACACACATCCTCCCCCATCCCTATCCCTATCCAGCTGAGCATTAAAGGGGAGGAGACCCCAGCTGGAAGGTCACATGGTCGGCCCCTGACTTGGGTCAGCCCTCAGGGAGCTAGCTCTAGATTGGTCGTCATTAAAACTCAGGGATTAGTAGAAGACTTAGAGCCCACACAGCCCACCCCCGTAGGTTATTTACACACACAGGGGCCTGACACTGTAGAGAGAGGACAGAGGACAACGGGAAACCAACTAACAGGAGCCCTCTCAACTTCTTGAGGGCTGAAGTTTGAAAAGTTAGTTAGACAGGAGTAGAGTTACATAGACAAGTAGCGGAAGATGGAGGTGAAAGAAGGTGGCCGTATGGACTTTACTAGAAGTTGACTGGACTGGATTGTAAGGAGAGCCTGAGTCACATCACCCCCAGCAGTCTAGCCCTCCTCCACCCCTCCCTCCTCCCTACAGTCAGACAGGATGTCCTGTGGACAGACATGGACCCGGGGGCCACTGGGGCCCCCCATCAAAGGCTTCCACTTAGGGCTTGGCCTGAAGATGAGAGAAGCAGTTTTCAGGTAATGAAATGTCCAGGATCGCTCTGTTTCTCACTGTCTCTATTTGTCTTCAACACTTGTCTACTGTACCTTTATGGAGACAGAACTTTGAAAACTCTGGGGGAACTCAGTTGCATGCTGGAGAACTCTTAAACCTGCACACTAAAGCCTATGTTTTGTGTATAAGGTCATGGCCACCTGCAATAATATGCTGACTAATCAGTGGCCTAACTCCAAGACACTTATCCACGGTCTCCTTCTTGACTTTGAATCAGCTTTGTCTCCACAAGTCGTGTTCCTTGTCAGGATAAGGGAGACATACGGACTACAGGCTTGTGAATACTAATAACAACAGCAGATGATGACTCTAGGTCTAGATTTACAACTCTGTGGAGTATTCTGTCTGCACGTTACTGGTGGTGGATGGGGGGGTAGGATGATGTAAACAGGCAGGAATGAGTGGATGGACGTTCAAGTCGAGACGTGTTGTTTGGAGAGTCATGCTTGGTTTCAGACTGCTGAAGCTGGCCCCCACTATTACCACAGACAGAGAGGGGAAGAGAGGAGAGAGACCATAGGGTCAGGCTATACAAACATTACAGACCATGGTCATGTGCTTACCTTGTTAGCGTGTTAGCGCGTTCCGGCCCACAGCTGTACTGGCAAGTTATCACCCGGCCACAGCTAGCTAGCTAACACACATATTCCCCTGATTCCCAATGAGCTCGGTGATTGCGTGTGTGTGCACTCACGTTCAGAGATCAATGCCCTTTTAGGCTAATCAAACACCCAATACCATTTGAAGCATTTCAAACAGGGCCCCTTGGTCGGAGCAGCTGCGGAATTGATTGTGGCGCAGTTTCACACCCCGCACATCTGCTGGTGTCTTGAGGAAAAAACAGCTACTTTGCTGTTCCACTCACAGCCGTCAGACTTTACTGTTCCACTCACAGCCGTGAGTCCCAAAGCTGGAGTTCCAATGTAGTCAGTTGAATTGGAATGATTGAGTTTATTTAGGGGGATCAGGGGAGGTTTTGAAATTACATTTCAGAGGCTGATCAAGAGAGGTTATTCAGACGTAACAGTCTGTCTATCATTACTGTATAGTGGTGACAGTGGAGGGGAGATCACTCAGTTTATAAAAAATATACTTATTACAGTGTGTGTTAGATTACACAGTACTATCTGTAACTATGTCCGTAACCAAGACCTCCACGTTGATACACATACTCACATACTGCACACACACAGACACACACACACACACTAATTCCCTTCCGCTATGGATTAACCATGTCGGTTGTGATGATATTTTACAGGCGTACTAAACGAGGTCAGATTACAAGCCTGTGTGAAAGTAGGGCAACCGTTGGTTCACACACGATCAAGGCTTTCCTGTCTTGCCACTGTTCAAAGGGCTGTCGCTGGGTAGGATGCAGACCAGCAGACTGCCTGTGGCACAGTGACATGGAATATGCAGTGACCTTATGGAAGTTGTATGGATCTGGTGGCGGTGGCACTCGTCTGTGGCAGTCACGCAAACAGGCAGGCAGGCAGGCAGGCAGGCAGGCAGGCAGGCAGGCAGGCAGGCAGGCAGGCAGGCAGGCAGGCAGGCAGGCAGGCAGGCAGGAAGGCAGGCGACACACAGGAGCTGTCTATGGCGTAATATGAACACCTGTCCACACACGATCAGGCAAGTAGACTGATACACATGGTCAATGCATAGAGACACTTGTGCCTTAATAGCCGCTACTAAAGTCCTTTATGTTGAGGGTTCCCGAGAGCGCCACTTTCTCCTCTATAGCCGTTGCTAAAGTGTCATTGGACGCTTCCGCCTTGTTCTGTTTATTTTGGATCGTTTTCAAAACCTATCAAGATGTCCACAGTACCGGCTTGGATGCACATTATCCCAAATGCTGATCAATAAAAACATCTGTTCATTTCGCAGCTCTGTTTTGATTGTTTACAACGGGTCATTTCATAGGGAATTCTCAGAGGCGTTCTCCTACTGCATCAAAATATCGAGAATAAAGGCGCTAACATGGCGTCCGCTCTAAAACCTGGCCGAAGTCTTTTAATATATGGCTCTGGGTACTACTGTACAGATGTATGAACATATTTGAACTCAACATGGGACTCAAATCTAACATGAAATGACCCTGTACTTCATTAGATAGCAGCACTGCCAGGCACAGTAGATGCTTATGATAGGGAATTACAGAAGAGCCTGTACAAGGCCCTCAGCTGGGATAGGTTGTGTGTGGAGGGGAGAGAACCTGACCACAGGCCACCTTCTCCTCTCCATGCCCCAAGAGGAGCATCCAGGCAGGGGGAGGTTTGAGGAGGTTGGGGGACAGCTGTGTTCCTGGTTTTGCTATGGAGTAATCGGATTCATCCTGTCATCCTCCCTAAGTGTCTCCTCTGGGGCCCGTCAGTGATGTTCTGTGCTGCATGTGCGCCACACATGCTACCCTTCACACGCACATACGCAGTCACACACACACACACGCACACACACAACCCTATCACAGATCCTCCGGGAGCCTCCGAGGGCTAGAGGCCTCTGCTCATATGGGGCCCCTTGGCTCCCAGTTACTGCTAACTGCTTCCTATGGCCAGAGATGTACATGTGGAAAAAACATAATGGATTTGCTTGAACTCCAACTTCAACTAAAGGAGGGACAAGAGGTGGAAGAAAGAGAGGATTGTGTTGTCAAGAGGAATTAACTCAAGTCTTATCCATATGTCCACGCAGTGACTTTTTGGTCGCATGTTTGTGAGAATTGTACCCTATGTGACACGGTACTTCACTCAAATGAAATGAAGATGGTGGAAGCATCCTGGAGGTTGTCGTTATCTCTCTCAGAAGAATGGGAGGCTGTAAAACAGTGACATGACTGCCTTGGCCTGCCTGGCCTCTGATTGTCTCACTCGTCCCTTTGGTGTCCCCCTGCCTCCCCGTCATGCATGTCTCATTGACAGGGGTCAAAGGTGACTTGAAAAAGCCAGTGATCCTAGGGTTTAAGGAATTTGTAATGCTTCCCCTGTGCTAAAGGGGAACGACGCACACCCCCCACCCATTTTCCGCTTTAAACAAAACTGGATGTGTATTGCCTGGTCAGAGAACGAGTGTAGAGACCCCAACAGCATTTGTCCTGAGGGCTTTATTAGGGGTCCAGGTCACTCAGTCCCCTCTAGGGTAGGAGGAGAGGGTAGAGGCCAGGAGAGTCCCCATTACAATGACCCATTCTGGTCGAAAAACACAAAACAAAAGTTTGAAAGAGGATTAAAAAAAAGTGGCTTAGCTTAATCTATCGACCTGCCGGGCAATTACATGCATTTACAGAGGTGGAGGAGATTTAGTGGAAATGAGAAAAAGTGTGTTAACCGGAAGAATGGAACTTCAAGAATGCTGAGTCGGATAGTTTGGGTGAGTTTTGCTGGAGCTGCTGCTAGGTAAAGATAAGGTGATGATAATATTTATCCATCAAGTCATGGTGACCCCTCGTGACCCCAATCCAGCCACAACCTAATGATTGTTCCCTACTCTTTTTTTTTGAAGGGGGGGGGGGGGGGGGCCTCAAGACTTTTCAAATTGTGTCTTTGTCAAACCTTCTTAATTGGGGTTTGGGAGAGCTCAGCTCCTAATACCATGTTGATGGAGGGAGAGTTCGGTCCAGGGCATTTCCCAATGAGCCCCGAGGCTGCAGTAGCCAGGTAGATCAATCCAACCCATGAGCTCATGGTCTCACTCTTTCTCTATCATGGTAATATGTGTCCTGAGAAATACGTCTGTTTGTCTTTCAGTCTGTCTGCCTGTCTGTCAATTTGTGTTATTATTGCTTGTGTACAGTATTGACATGACGACACAGCAGTGACTTACATAGCAGTAGAAAGTGTTGGTTTCAACTCAGCCTCCCTAATCCCTGGCAGCCAATAAAGCTCCACGTCTGCTGTCCATCCATCCATCCATCCATCCATCCATCCATCCCTCACACTCATCCCAGGCTGAGTGATCCCTATCCCGGCTTCCCCCCTGTGGCCACAGACCTGATCCCTGGTCGTAGCCTAGCCGCAGCCTAGCGTTGACACAGCAGGGGTTGTCCTCCTCTGGCTCAGGCTTAACATGGGACATATGGGAAAGGGTTTCCCTCCCTCCCCCTTTACTTCTCCCTCCCTTTGGACTTCTTCCCTTACCAGACTATGGTCCTGACTGGGACAGCATTGGGATTGGATAATAGAAAGCGAGACTGGTTGAGACTGGCTGGCGGGTTGTGTGTGGTTCATGATTCCAAAGTAGCGACCAGCTAACGGACAACCAACCAAAGATGCTGGCAGTGTCTGTTAGATGGGAAAAGCACTCAGGCTTGTATGATTCTTGAATGGCATATTTTAGCGGACCCACATTTTGATCTGTGTCTGGGTCAGCCAGTGGCACTCTGAGAGCTGAGGGCTGAGAGCAGGCTGGCAGGTCCGTCTGCTTGTCCCCATGGAGCTTAGGGAAGTGTGCACGGTGTTTGTGGCATTGTTTAGGAGAAGGGATGTTTATAAGAACCACAATGGACCCAAATTCAGCAACATGGGGTAAGTCGGACTGAGGCAATCTGATCAGTGTGTGCGTTTAAAGATCTGTGTTTGTGTGTGTGTCATTCTTTTGCTAAATCCTTGGTTGTGCGTGAAGCATTGTTAGAGGTACCTCTGAGAACTAAATCAATTTTACTGGTATCCGTTCTACAGCTGGAATAGCGCTTGATCGTTTTCATTGACAGGTGATAAAAATGGCGTCCCATTTGAAGTCTGGACGGCAGTGAACGTTTTCATAGCTTTAATGGCAGGAAGCTGCAAATCTGTGTTTCAATGTTCGGGCCATCTGAAAGTGGCTGAGACATGAGTAATGTGAGACGCAGGGGAGACCGCCACACAGGGTGTTCTACCTCTAACAGGCCAGTTTTGTCCATCAATGGTTTGCATGTTCTGATGACTTGTCAAACACACCTCGTTCAGCTCATTCAGACATCTGGCTTCCTTCCCCCATTGGATTCACTTGAAGTGATGTGTGTGTGTGGGGGGGGGGGGGTTGTGTGTGTATGTGTGTGCGTGTGTGTGTGTGAGCGTGTGTGTGTGTTTTACTTATACCTGGGGCTGGATATTGATTGGAGACCTAATTGTACTTCCTGGCTGTTGCCGACATGTTTGAAATTCAGCTGGTGCAGTCTGGGGGTCAAACGAATCAGGCTTTGCTTTCCTCTATCCATCCCTCCATCCTTCCCTTCCTCCCTCCTTTTCTCCAGCGAGGTCCTCAATAGAAGGTAATTTACAACCACTGAGATTGTAACCACATTAAGTAAGGGCTGTTTGGACACAGATTTAAGCTTTGATTCTACACACACAAAAAAACTATCTTTCACAGCTTTTTTTCACCAAGGTTGTTATCAGCTCTAATGACTTGGGCTGACATCAAGTGGAGTTGATAAGTGTTTCACACAAAAATAGGAAATTCCCAACAGATTTAAATGGCAGTGTTATTACATTTAGTATCATAGACAAAGTTAATGGCTCGAGTTGTTAGGCCAGAGACAGATTTTTTTTTTATCCCTATGTAAATTGAATTGAAGTAATATCATATTCACACTTAATATACAGCATATGTGCGACTTGAGGATGTTTTGAAATTCTCGATGGGTCACAGTTATGATCCCAATCCAAGTTTATTATTAGAGATAAATGAAATAAACACTCAGAATCTTTGAAACCATTCTCACTCTATTTGATTACATGTAAAACCATAAATAATGTAATAAAAACGTTAAAAGCATTATGCACTTGAAACAACCTCGCGGATCTCCCTCCCCTGTCCTCACGAATTCTACTGCTAAATAGCTTCAGAAACACTATAATTCCTAATCAGTACACCATCAAAATGTGATTATCAGGGGTAATTGTCCAAGACAGTCCTATTTGTGATGCTCCTCCAGATGAATCGGAGGGAGAAATGTGTTTAGAATTAATGGGAGCTAAACTTGAACCCACCTTTTCAGGGGGACAACAGAGACAATAGAACTAAATGTTATGTTCAGGTCACTGTGTGTGTAGCTACGTTAATCTACTTTCGTCATGTATGGTGCTGAGGGATGAGATTTGTCATATGTAAATTGTAGGTTAGTTGCTGAAAAAACACCTGTGAAAGATTTGTTTGCCTTTCCTCTCATGCGTAGCTTCTGAATGCCAATGTGGCAGCATTACGACTTGTCATAGCGTTACAACTTGTCGTAGCGTTGAGACATGTCATAGCATACCGACTTTTCATAGCATTACGGTACTTATCATAGCATTACGACTTGTCATAGCATTACGACTTGTCATAGCTTTATGAACTGTCATAGCATTATGACATGCCATAGCATTAAATCAAATCAAATTGTATTTGTAACATGCTTTGTAAACAACAGGTGTGGACTAAAAGTGAAATGCTGACTTATAGGCCCTTCCCAACAATGCAGAGAGAAAAAATGAGAAATACTAGAAAAATAATAGGCCAACACGAGGAATAAATACACAATTAGTAAAGATAACATAGCTATATACACAAGGTACCAGTACAGAGTCGATGTGCAGGGGTACGAGTTAATTGAGGTAGATTTGTACTGTACAGTACATATAGGTAGGGATAAAGTGACATATAGTAAACAGTAGTAGCAGCGTATGTGATGAGTCAAAAGATACAGTATGCAGATATTCAGGGTAGCTACGGGTTAACTACTTAACTAACTATTAGAAGAAGCTATTCAGCATAGCATTACAGCTTCTCCTGGACATTCTGATTCATAGAATAGCATTTTGACAGTCACAGTATGGAGTCAGGCACCTTGTAGCTCAGCATGTATTATGAAGTCAGACTTTGGCACCACTCTGCAGTGGCTTCCATCCATATCCATGGTCCCTTTATCCCCCTCTGCTCTGCTCTCTCTCTCTCTCTGCTTATATGGTGCACATACAGGACCCTGTGACTTCAACCAGTCTGGGGAATCCACCGCATGTTGAAGTCATTCCCCTCAATCGGCACTGGAAGCTTTGTGTGCGCGTGTGTGTAAGTGTGTGTATACTGCAGGGGAATGTTTCTGCCCATCTCTCTTGGCCAGGCTGTAGATTTGGGATTGGGCCTGGGCTTGTCCAGCATTGCTGGTTGGGACTTTGAGGCACACCATGTGCTCTCATGATCTGCCCTGAATCAGCCCCTATTAAAAAACACACAGAGACCCTTTCAAGTGCTGGCTAGCCGCAGCCACCAGACCTCCAGCCTACAGCCCCTAGTCCTCATCCACAACACAGGCCAGCCAGAGGAGAGGGACATCAAAGGCCCCCATCATCCTGTCACTTAGCCATGTGGAGGTCACCGGGGTCAGACCACTACCTCTCTACACAGTGACGTTCTGTCTGTCTGGTGGTAATGTGGCGGAGAATGTGGAGAATTTGATTCGAATGTGTTTTTTGAGGGAAGAAAAGATAGTGAAATAAAGTTGTTTTGATAAAGCAGGATTTAAAAAATATTTTCTAGAACATTTATAATACGGTATCAATGTAAATATTGGGTAAAAATTGCCTTTGCTCTCCTATTCATCTAGTGAATCAAAGTAAGGATCAGGACTTATTCCTTACGACATGATCTGACCAGGAAAAACTCATGACCCTGTTCATACTGTAGACACACTGGTACGTTTGTGAAGAGGATGACTGAATCCCAGTGTATTTCAGCTCAGCCATATTTGTTTCCCGACTAATGTTAAGTCAATAAACTCTGAATGAGTCAGTTACCCCATGTTAGTTACTTCCAATACCATACTAATCAAGCATGTCATTCAGTCACAAAGTCCTTGACCTGACTACAATGTTCCAGTCCCACACCCCCTATCCCTGACCACAGCGATTAAGGACAGTGTCCTAAGCGGCGGGCTACAGTTTCTATCTGCCATAGACCTGACCCCTCTCAGCCTGTCAATCAGTCAGACAGTCAGTCAGCTAGCTAGGCCTGATTTATAGCCAGCTTTTCTCCTGCTTCCAACTCAGCCTGCCAGATGGTGTGGCCGCTACGATGGCAGAGCACAGCGCTGCCTACGCTAAAGCCGTGGCTTTGCCGTCGTGCAACAGTTCAACTGTGAAAACCGCAATGGGAAGACGTAAGAACAAACAACAAACAAAACAAACGTGGCTGAGTTGTCTTCTCCAGAGTGTGTTAAGCCTGAACAATTAACAGTGTTAACTGTCACTGTTGAAAGGATGATCAGAAGTGTCACCACTTAAAGGTGACTGACACTGACAGGGAATTCAGTGAGACACAAGTAGGTTGCCTAATGCTGTTTACTGCAACATCAAGTTATCTGTCGTTTTGCCGGTCCCTTTGGCCACTATCTTAGAAATGGAATTTCAACATGTCATTTAAAATTGCAAATGATACATCTGTCAATCCATGGTTATGTCCCTGGCCATGGCTTTGTCCCTGGCTGTATCCATTGATACTGTATGTCGCTCGCACGTGTCGCTGGCACGTGTCGCTGGCTGTGTTGGCTGTGATGATTTGGAATTCGTCTTCCTTTATCAAAGTCTGGCCTTCTCTCCCTGCTCCACAATGGTATTCCTCTCCTGAAATGTCACAGCGGTTTCATCGCTCCATCTCTTTGTACTCTGACTTGTAGGCCTATTTTCAGCCGGGTCAATGGAGGGAGCCCTATCCTAGACAATCTCCCTAAAGGTTCAACTCTCACTGGATGTGTTTTTTACCTGGAATAGGCCAGGGAGAATGTAGATCAAGAGGTAACGCCATTGTAGTGATTCATATGGGAATCAGGGGTGAGGAGCAGCATATTGATGTAGGCTGTGGGGTAAAAGTTTCTGGTTTGCATTGAGAGAAATCATTATTTGGCACAAAAATTGAGGCACAACCATATCACAAGTCCCATAGAGGCACTGTGGCAGAGGCAGTCAGTCAGTACTCTGCTTCAGTGGATGCACTTGTGAACCTCCCCAGCGCCATATGTAACCATTCAGCACCACATCGTGTGGCGCACCACATACTGTAGTGGAAAGGGACTGGGGTACGATCCAAAACCCACCCGTCCCCTCTTGTGTCGCTGGCCCTAAACCAATCTCCCCCTTCTTCCCCCTCTGTGTGTGTGTGCGCGCGTGCATGTGCAGGATGGAAGAGACGGTGCGGACGCTGCTGCAGAACCAGGGGGTGCAGGATCAGACAGCCGTGGACACTGTGGACATCATGAAGGCCTACAAGGTAACACCGCACTGCTCAGCACTCCTCCAACATGGGCTCTCCTTCCTGCTCTTTATAAAGCCTAACCGTAGAGGCTTGTGTAGGAGAAATGCTTTTTTTGGTAACGCATAGACCATGCATTAGGATAAGTTGTTGTTATTCACCATCAATTAGGAGTGGCCTTATAATTATATATATATATATGCAGATAGATTGTGGCTTCCATCAATGTAATTGTCTGAATCTTTACCGTTCCCCCATATATATACAGTTGAAGTCGGAAGTTTACATACACTTAGGTTGGAGTCATTAAAACTCCTTTTTCAACCACTCCGCACATTTCTTGTAAACAAATGATAGTTTTGGCATGTCGGTTAGGACATATACTTTGTGCATGACACAAGTAATTTTTCCAACAATTGTTTACAGACAGATTATTTCACTTATAATTCACTGTATCACAATTCCAGTGGGTCAGAAGTTTACATACACTAAGTTGACTGCGCCTTTAAACAGCTTGGAAAATTCCAGAAAATGATGTCATGGCTTTAGAAGCTTTTGATAAGCTAATTGACATCATTTGAGTCAATTGGAGGTGTACCTGTGGATGTATTTCAAGGCCTACCTCCAAACTCAGTGCCTCTTTGCTTGACATCATGGGAAAATCAAAAGAAATCAGCCAAGACCTTAGAAAAAAACATTCTAGACCTCCACAAGTCTGGTTCATCCTTGGGAACATTTTCCAAACACCTGAAGGTACCATGTTCATCTGTACGAACATAAGTACGCAAGTATAACACCATGCGACCACACAGCCTTCATACCGCTCAGGAAGAAGATGCTTTCTGTCTCTGGTGCACTTCACAAAATAGATGGCATCATGAGGGAGTAAAATGATGTGGATATATTGAAGCAACATCTCAAGACATCAGTCAGGAAGTTAAAGCTTGGTCGCAAATGGGTCTTCCAAATGGACAATGACCTCAAGCATACTTCCAAAGCTGTGGCAAAATGGCTTAAGGACAACAAAGTCAAGGTATTGGAGTGGCCATCACAAAGCCCTGACCTCAATCCTATAGAAAATGTGTGGACAGAACTGAAAAAGTGTGTGCGACCAAGGAGGCCTACAAACCTGACTCAGGTACAACAGCTCTGTCAGGAGGAATGGGCCAAAATTCACCCAACTTATTGTGGGAAGCTTGTGGAAGGCTACCGAAATGTTTAACCCAAGTTAAACAATTTAAAGGCAATGCTACCAAATACTAATTAAGTGTATGTAAACTTCTGACCCACTGGGAATGTGATGAAAGAAATAAAAGATGAAATAAATTTCACACTTCACATTCTTAAAATAAAGTGGTGATCCTAACTGACCTAAGACAGGGAATTATTACTAGAATTAAATGTCAGGAATTGTGAAAACCTGAGTTTAAATGTATTTGGCTAAGGTGTATGTAAACTTCTGACTTCAACTGTATATATATATATATATATATATACATTACCGTTCAAAAGTTTGGGTTCACTTAGAAATGTCCTTGTTTTTGAAAGAAAAGCACATTTTTTGTCCATTAAAGTAACATCAAATTGATCAGAAATACAGTGTAGACATTGTTAATGTTGTAAATGACTATTGTAGCTGGAAACGGCTGATTTTTTTTTAATGGAATATCTACGTAGGCATACAGAGGCCCATTATCAGCAACCATCACTCCTGTGTTCCAATGGCATGTTGTTAGCTAATCCAAGTTTATCATTTTAAAAGGCTAATTGATCATCAGAAAACCTTTTTGCTATTATGTTAGCACAGCTGAAAACTGTTGTGCTGATTTAAAGAAGCAATAAAACTGGCCTTCTTCAGACTAGTTGAGTGACCCCAAACTTTTGAACGATAGTGTATACATGTTTTTATATATTTTCCTTTATTATTTTACCCTAACCCTACCACCTCTCCACTAACTGGAGTAAACTAATGGACAACAACACTTAGGTTTCTACTTCCTGCTTATACATACTATATACATTTTATGGACAAACTATGTTTTACAATAATTATCTTTTGTTTGTTTTTAGTCCCAACCTTCAGCTCCACATATTACTTAAGCTCGGTTCTTGGCAACCAAACTGGTTGCTATAATCAGACTCATTAGCAGTAGGCCTATAGTAGCCTTAAACTTTGTGTTTGTGTGTTATGTGTACAGCTACAGTATATTCTTGTGTGGATTTTTTGTTTGTGCTGTTCCTTAGATACTCAAGGTATCTCACTGAACTCTTATTGACACAGAAGGTCCTTTAATTATCCATGTGAAATTACATTCATTTAATTATGCCAAAGTGACCTTCCAAACAGCATCGTAGGAAAAAGTGGAACTGTGTGAGCTAGAAGTAAATGCATGTTAGGCTTATTGAAATGTATACCGCCATACCTCCATTTCCCGTTATGACGCTCATTTTTTCGGTTGTGTTACTGTTAGAGGAGGTCGATAAAGGTCATACCATTACAGTTCATGGAGGTCATGTCTTGTACTCCTATAATTCGTACTACATTTAAAATGTCATTTAGCTTCAACTTTTTCATTTCCAAATGTGTTAACAACAATTAAGCGAATTCCCCTAAGTGCAAATGCAAAACGTTATACGGACTTCTTGACTTCAGTGATGAATATGCTACGTCGTTATAAAGGATAAAGCCATTCATTAGTATGGTGGGCATGCTATGCCTTTAGAAACCGATCATAAATGGTAATGTATTAAAAAAAATAGGCAGCAAGTGTAAAAAATGAGCGTCATAACGGGAAATGGAGGTATGGCGGTATACATTTCAATAAGGCTAATACATGCATTAGCTAGATTTATTATGGGTTAACGTAGGGAGTATAACTCTATGGCTGAATCCCCTATTCCTTATACAGAGCACCATTTTTGACCAGGGCCCATAGAGTATATATCATTAGGCATAACAGGAATAGGGTACCTTTTGCGATGCAGCCACTCTCTCAGCGGTGGACCATATTTCCACATAGTCAGATACCCTGTGATTATTCAAATGATGGGTATTATACAGAATAATAGCAGCCCCAGAATTAATCAACCTGAGTGGATTACTTAAACATGAAATTAGAATCTGTCAACGTGTGCCAGTGGAGGGGATCGATTTCGCTCTAACGTGTGCCAGAGTGGGGGATTGATTTCGCTCTAACTTGTGTGAATGGATGCAGCAAACATACACATGTGGAGAGAAACATATGTTAGGTTACCGAGATGACTGTACCTACTGTGACCAGATGTTCAATCAGACATAACAGGGCTGTGGTAATAAGAACAAGCTCTCAATTAATGGTACCATTACTGGGGGAGAGATATGGGTCATATTCATTATGCACCAAACGAAAGAATACTCACTCAAACAGGCAGGGACGGCCTGAACTTGTACAATAAGAAATGCTTAAAACTTTTTACTACAGAGTGTCCAAATGAATACAACCCTGGTTTCAAAGTGCCTGCAAAACAAAATAATCAAACAAAGTCAAGATTGGGAACCACCGGCATGTTTTAGCCAAGATTGGAATAGTCCTTTAAAGTTCAAAGCAAACGTAATGCTAGTGGTTGCCAAGGACAGCATTTTCAATTCATGTTCAGGAGGGAGGGACGACTTGATTTGGATGCATTTGGATATGGCGACGCAAGCAAGGACTCAACCTCATCTATCAATGTCTCCAGCCATGGCTGTCTGCGTCCGCCGCGCTACCGTGAAAGCCTGTCATCGGACTTGACAATTAACTGTCATGGGGGGAAGAGAAGGTTTGAATAAAAAATTGAACAAAGGTGCACAGGTGTACATCAGGCGATAACAACAAAAGGCTTTGGTGAGATTTTAAGGGAAAAATTGGGGGGAAAGTCCATTTACTTGCATTGCAAAGTTCATTGGCTGGCCATAGGCATGTGTTGAGGTTTACACGACATCTAACTCCCAGCTCAATTGTAGTTTCATCCCTCTCTGGTCCTTTATCAGATTTGTAATAGTATGGAGATAAGAGTGTTTGTGAAATGGATGTTGCAAATTAAAGGGCTGTGACCTCCTCAAATCGGAATAAGGCATGCGTGTTGAGTATTTAAAGGTGTCTCAATCTCTCATATTGAAATGTACCTACATTTAGGATTCATGGCAACTATATCACCCCAGGAGCAGTGTGTGTGTGTTTTATTAAAGCACATTCAATGCATGAAGATAAATGCCCAGTTTAGTCCAGTGAGGATTAAGCGTTTCATATTATCGGCATATCACTTTGTTTTGGATACAGGAAATCCATCATAAATCCCCACTGGTAGGGTTTTTGTATTAAATTGTAAGGGAAATGGTGTTGGTTGTAAATAGAGTATATTCGTTTTAACGACAGCCTATGCTATGGTTTTCATATGTCTCAATATCACATACAAAACAAGGTGGTGTACTGATTTAAGACCAAAGTAGCATGATGTCATTTATTTGAATAGTCACATCAGAGTGAAAGAAAATCCCTCCTTGACTTCTAGGATAGTGTGAAAATACTTAGAATAATTGACAGGTGACACATGACATATCCTCCTTTAGCAGTACTCTATATCCTGTGTTGAATGTACAGTACCTAATTAGCTAGTCAATGTCAGGATGCTGTCTCGTCTGTGACTCTCTTGGTGAGCCATGCCCAGCGGGCCTGGGAATATCATGGACCCCATCATTTTATTGTGTTCGCTTTTAATTTCCGCCTCTGTGCATTAGTGTCACAGCTGGAGACTGAGGCAGGGTGTGAAGGGGGGGAGAAAGAGGGGTGTGGTGTCCTCTATCGGCAGACAAGACGGAGAGGTCTCAAGGTCACTGCCACTCTTTGGAAATACAAGTGAAACGCGGTTAGGGATTAGGGGATGTTTTGGAGTTGAATTGTTGTTTTTTTCTCTTTCCCTCTCTCCTCTCTGTTCTCTTTCCTTCTGTTTCTTTTTCTCTCCTTCTTCCTCTCTCTCTCCTTCTTCTCCCGCCTTTGTCTTTCTTTCTTTCTTTCTCGCTCTCTCCTTCTTCTCCCGCCTTTGTCTTTCTTTCTTTCTTTCTCGCTCTCTCCTTCTTCTCCCACCTTTGTCTTTCTTGCTCTCTCCTTCTCTCTCTCTCTCTCTCTGCCTCTCTCTCTCTCTCTCTCTCTCTCTCTCTCTTTCTCTTTCTCTTTCCTCTTGTCTGTCTATCAGGATAAACTCTCGGAGGAGGTGCAGAAGACGCGTGACAGCTTGGAGCAGAACAGCAGCGGTGGCGGCCCACTGCCGTCTTCTGGAGAGCCTTTGCTGCCAGACGTCGGCAGCGTCAGCCGAGCGGAAGAGTTTCAGGACCAAACAAAGCTCCTTCTGGAGCGTCTGCGCACCCTAGAGGTACAGTTCAAAACATGGCTCCGCCTCTCTTCTCTTCTCCTCCCTCGTCCACTTCTCCCTCCGCGACCAGGCTCTCCTTCTTATGTTTGCCGTCTGGAGCATAATGGTCTTATCAAAGTCTTGTGCGCTCTGCTGTTTGAAGAGCAAAGCGCTCCACAGAGGGCTCAAGTTTCGGGACTTGGGCCTTTAAAACGGTCTTTGTTCATTTCCATAGCGCTCCTCCACTGTTCCACTGTGTGTTCTGTTCTCAGCATTAGCAACAGTTGAGTCAGAAATCCATTTTGAGTAATCCTTCTGATTCTGATTGTTTCCGACCATACAGTATACCCACTAGACTGACACACCAGGCTTTCAGATCTCCTCGACAATTAAAGGGGCTAAGTCTATTAAGACTTAATCGAATTACGCTCAGAGACCCACCTACTCATTTACGAAGTGGCCCTCGCTGATTCCGCGAGGGTCTGTGGCTAATGTTCAAATACTTTGAGCGTATGATAGAGCCCCTACCGGAGTGCCCGATGGGAAGGGTTTGGTTTTGCACTTTTGGGAATACTCCATTGGTCCCATTGCGGCCAGACAAGCTCAACCAAGCTCAATCAAATGCAGAGAAAGTATAAAAAAAAACAAATAATACTACTTGAACCCAGGTCTTCTCCTCAGCCACTATGGACAGCTCAGACATGAGAAAACGCTGCCAGAGATAATAAAGGACCCAAGAAACCGGCACGTTCTACAGAAATTATTAACGGTGACACTAACTCCACGCTGACAGAAATTGCAGTTAAGGCTAATTACAACAAAATGCATTGTAATTGCTTGTTGCTTTATGGCTCCTTTATCACTGTATAAGTTATCTTCCCTGCAGTCAAAGAAAATAATGGCCGGCCTGTCTCGTGATTTGTCAGAGGAAGCGTCCCGTATTACCCCAAAAAGCTACATTCTAAATTTATTTGCCATTTTCTTCCATCCCGCTGCATCCGTGATGGATGCTCGTCCGGAAGAGAACCAGCTAAAACAACGGCGAGGCAATACATCACTGGCCTTTGTTATGTGTAAACGGTGATGACACTAAGTAAGGGCGCCCATTTCTATTTCCCCACCACCAGCCCAGCCCAACTGATATTGTTCATTACCAATGGTGGGCATGCCATGCCTTTATAAATGGTGCTTAGATTGAATCCTTTTGAAAAAAACATCTTGGAGGGGAAAAAAACGGGGATTCTTTTCACAGATGCTTGAATGATCAGTTAATGGTGCTACTCTAATTTATATTTTTTTACGGCCCCCAAAAAACGCTAATGGAAGTAGCGTCGTTGACTGATTAGACATTCGGTCGGAGGACAAAATGAGTTGGGATTAATCTCGAGTGGACATAGGATGGAATACAAGTTACCGCTACAAATTATATACCTGTACCTAACTCATCCATTCCAGCGCAACTCTCAATGCTCCTAGCTTTCCACATAAGTAAGTGTTGTAGAGACTCCATGGGAAGACAGAGCAAGCAAGTGACTGGGTCTTGGGTGACTGTCTGCAATTTGAGCAAGTGCGCATGCCCATTGCCCAGCTTTGTGCCCATGCAGCTTGGTTGGCACAGTTGGCAGCCGGGTGCCAGGGAAAGGAGGTCTGGTGTTCAGGCGTCACAGAAGGACAGCTGGCACTCTGGTCTCAGTGCAGGGCTGGCTCTAACTCCTGTTCAATTACAGGCAGAGTGAGAACTGACTGTGGTGCAGCCAGCTCTAGCCCTGTCCATACAATCCCTCCTCCCTTCTCCGCCCTCCTCACCCCAATTCAAACCTACTGTGAGCCAGAAGCAAAAACTCCTGCTGTCTATAACTCTGTTATCTAGCTAGTTACCTTCCATTGAAGTTTACAAGAAAAATACATCCATGATTCTAGAAAACCACTTCTCTAATCATGGGAACTCAGCAGGAGAAAACTACCTGGATGATCATGCATGTATTCTATTCTATAAAAAGCAATTTATAACGGCATGCATAATTGTTGCAAAATCTATGGCAACAGCAGTTGTAGTTGCTATGCTTTAATTGTAGCCGCTGTAGGAGCAACACATTGACAGGATGTGCTAATATGAATACATGTTAATTATGTGATTTAGTTGCTCTTTTCATCCCCAATCAATCAATCAATCATCCTGAACGTTTTTGTCTGACATGGGACATTTATTTAGTTTAGCATTTGTTGATAACGCATCGCAGCTGAGCACTGCATTCATTCACAGTAATATTGATTATGCACTGTGGCTGTACAAAATATTGTTTTTCAACTAGGCTACTTTTTTTTCTCCCAGGTTCAAATAATATTTGTATTGTTAGATTATGTATGCAATGTCAGACATTCTCCATGCTGTTGTGCAATACAAGATGGCAAATGAGCACTATAACGAAAGTATTTCAAATGCTTTTAATGCAAGCAGAAAATGTTCAGCATTCATCATGGATGCTTTTTAATGTGTGTTTATCAGGTACTGATAGGCTCAGTTTGATGGAAGAAAACATATTTTTCCACATATTCCCAAATCAACAATATTGTCAATACAGCACGTCACTTCTCCTTTCTCCGACCCCTTGTTCTATAGAGAAATATGATTCAACCAGTTACTACCAACACAAAGAATATGATAAGAACATCAGAAAACATGCTTATTGTCACGAGTGCTGTGTTCGTATTCCCCGTCATAAATTAGCCAAGGCGCAGCGTGCTGGTAGTTCCACATATTTTATTTGAGAACTTGAACAAAAACAATAAAAAGGTGAAACTGAAACAAACGTGACGTTCTGGGGCTGCTCAAACACAACTGCACAAAAACAAGATCCCACAAAAACAAAGGGAAATACAGGCTGCCTAAGTATGGCTTCCAATCAGAGACAACGATAGACAGCTGCCTCTGATTGGAAACCATACCCGGCCAAAACATAGAAAACAAAACATAAATGCCCACCCACCTATCACACCCTGACCTAACCAAACAGAGAAAACACAGCTCTCCTAGTGTCATAAGCGCCGTAATGATCGGACCAAACTGCAGCAGGGATGTGAATCATCTTCTTGATTTATTAAAGAAATGAACACTGAACAAAAGAACAACGAAAAACAGTCCTGTACGGTACTAAGACTATACATGGAACAACCACCCACAAAACACAAGACAAAAACCCCTACTTAAATATGGCCTCCAATTAAAGTCAACGAAGGACAGCTGCCTCCAATTGAAGGCCAAACCAAAACCCTGAACATAGAAATAGACTATCTAGAAATAGAAACATAGAAATACATGACATAGAACAGTACCCAAAAACCCAACAACACAAAACAAACACACTCCTGCAATGTCCTGACCAACTACAATAACAAAATGACCCCTTTACTGGTCAGGACGTGACACCTAGGTCAGAGCGTAACACTTATATGCAACCTTTGGGTAAATATTTACTTTCACTAGGAGCTTTTACTTTACTAATATTAATAAGTAATAATACAAGTAAAAACTATTTGTAAAGGGCTTTTCATGTACATCTCAAAGTTGCTCATTTGTTATAGCTCTGTGCCATTTCGATTAAGGCAGTGGAATATGTTAGGTGGAATTATTTAGCCTGGGTTTTAATCAAAGGCTGGCTGTTTGTACTAAAGGGCATGTGGAGAGTTAGGCGAGCTAGCCGGAGCGAATGTTGACAGCTTCTAATATGGCCTGCCCGGCCCATTTGACAAACTAGAAACAGAGGAGATCAATAGCCCCTCTCGATTAAAAAGTGAAGCAATATTCACCCCCCCCCCCCCCCCCCTAAAACAAGGACATATTCACATTAGCCCTTTCTACCTAACTTCTTACTTGTACCTTTTAAAGTTCAGGATCATAACTTCAATCCCCTTGACCTTTCATTGCGAAATACTTCTGCAGGTTTTTATTAGTTTGCCCCGGTCTTATGGTTGACACCTGACCTTTTCCACCTCCGGCGAAACCTCTCTTGTTTTTATCTTGTTCTCTGGCAGTGTAGTCTTGTGCTACAAAACACAGATATGATTTGTTGCATCAATAGTTTTTCATATGAAAACAGAATGGAGAGACTACAAATACCTTCGGCATTATTTTCATTGGCCAAATATTCAGTATCATTTCACATCTACACTGAACAAAAATATAAATGCAACATGTAAAGTGTTGGTCCAATGTTTCATGAGCTGAAATAAAAGATCCCAGATATTTTCCATACGCACAAAAAGCTTATTTCTCTCAAATGCACAAATTAGTTGACATGCCTGTTAGTGAGCATTTCTCCTTTGCCAAGATAACCCATCCACCTGACAGGTGTGGCATATCAAGAAGCTGATTAAACAGCATTATCATTGCACAGGTGCACCTTGTGCTTGGGACAATAAAAGGCCACTCTAAAATGTGTCACACAATGCCATAGAAGTCTCAAGATTTGAGGGAGCGTGCAATTGGCATGCTGACTGCGGGAATGTCCACCAGAGCTGTTACCAGAGAATTGAATATTAATTTCTCTACCATAAGCTGCCTCCAACTTCTCTTTAGAGAATTTTGCAGTCTGTCCAACCGGCCTTACATCTGCAGACCACTTGTGTGGGTGAGCGGTTTGCTGATGTCAATGTTGTGAACAGAGTGCCCCATGGTGGTGGTGGGGTTAGGGTGTGGTCAGGCATAAGCTATGGACAACGAGGACAATTGCATTTTATCGATGGCAATTTGAATGCACGGAGCAACCGTGACGAGATCCTGAGGCCCATTGTCGTGCCATTCATCCGTCGCCTTCACCTCCTGTTTCAGCATGATAATGCATGGCCCCATGTTGCAAGGATCTGTACAACTGAAAATGTCCCAGTTCTTCCATGGCCTGCATACTCAACAGACATGTCACCCGTTGAGCATGTTTGAGCATGTTTGGGCATGTTTGGGATGCTCTGGATCAACGTATACGACAGCGTGTTCCAGTTCCCGCCAATACCCAGCAACTTCGCACAGCCATTGAAGAGGAGTGGGACAACATTCAACAGGCCATAATCAACAGCCTGATCAACTCTATGCGAAGGAGCTTTATCACTCATCAAGAGGAAAATGGTGGTCACAACAGATACAGTACTGACTGGTTTTCTGATCCACGCCCATACTTTCTTTTTAAGGTATCTGTGACCAACAGATGCATATCTGTATTCCCAGTCACGTGAAACCCATAGATTAGTGCCTAATGAATGTTTTTCAATTAACTGATTGCCTTATGTGGACTGTAACTCAGTAAAATCTTTGAAATTGTTGCATTTTGCGTTTACATTTTGGTTCAGTGTATGTCAATCAGGGTAGATAATTACATGTTGATTGTTCTATAACCACCTGTGATTGTTTTAAATTGACTAGTAGGCACCGCTTGGTATTTCTTTATATACTACTTGAATTACTTTAACTCTTCCTTCATTACTGTTTGGTAAATGACTCATAAACCAATCTGATGCATACAAACTTGCTTTTAACGACAAGCTCTCAGTGGATTTCAATTATCACTAAGTGTGTTTTATTTCGCTGTACAGGAGGAAAACTCAGCATTGGTCATGGAGAATGAGAGCCAGAGGGAGCAGTATGAGCACTGTCTGGATGAGGTGAGTAGTCCGCGCCTCACTCTATTCACCCAGCCCTCAGCCTCAGTGAGGGAATTCTATTTTTCACCACACCAATGATAGCCTACATCTCAGGAACAAGTCTTATTTCTTCCCTATTCTTTCCTATTCCGTGACTTATTATGAGTTGTATTCTTTTCTATTTACCTTTAGCGACTTTCTTTAAGATCTTACGGATAGTACTTGATCAAACAGGTTCCAAATACTGCACTATTTTCTAGTATCTTTCTCTACCTTTACCGACTTCCTTTGAGATTTTTCTCAATGCACAATTGTCATGCGCTCAAATTCCATCAATGCAATTCCAAAGTAATTCCTCTCCGAAAGGAAATGTGATTATGGAGGAAGAGGTACTTGGCGTTCCGAAGGCGAACTGTGTTGTGGGAGAAGCTGGGTAAATGGTGGCCTGAGGGAGCCGGATGACAACAATTAATGAGCTTGTCGGCTCGGACCGCACGCTGAGTCACCCTGAGGGAAGGTTGGAGGCCCGCGGGTGCCAGAAGGGACAGACTGGTCTAATACACGGTGGTGCCAGCTACTGGGGCTCATATGACCTGAGATCTGGGCTCTGGTGCCAGAGGGAGTGGGGGGTGGGGAGGGGGGGGAAACGTAGATTGATGGTGGGACAGAGAAAGCGAGTGAATGAAAGAAAGAAAAGGATAAAGAAAGAGATAGAAAGGGATAGAGAGATAAAAGGAGAGTTAACAATACTTTAGCTGTGTTTTTAACAGTCCAACCATGGCATGCAATTGCTTTGCAATGCTCCAAGCATACTGTATGAAACTCCTCACCGTGCTGCAGCCTTGGAGGCTAATGCCTGGGGTGGGCCCAGACCAAATCCCTTTTCCACTTCCCTGACCTCAAAAAGTCAGGGCTGTGCTGCTCTGTTGTCTGGTCTGGTGTTGTGTTGCCCTCTGTAGTCGCTCAAGACGGGAGCTAGCTCACTAATGAGCATGTTGTGATGCGGAAATCTCCACAGCTCTAACAACTCTGCCGATGGGCTCAGGGCATTTGGAAACTGTAGAGAACGCTGGGCTTGTTTAGTAATGATACATTTTTTAAATAAAAAGATTGTGGATTATTATCTCTACATGGGCAGAGTGGTGGTTGTTTGGTATGCTATTTGGGCTGGCCACTCATGTTAGTTGTTAAAAATGATATTTTTTTATATATTTATTTTCTTCCCACTCAGATGTAAGGGACTGTTATGTCGCACTTCATGTAGTATGACTTGAACTATGAATGCTCTATAAAACCTTTATTAGTTTATCAGTTGTTGTCATTTAGATTGTAACTTGAAGATCATGAAATATTCTTTGAATTAGTGCCCTTCAGTTTTACAGGAGCAGCTCTGTATCACCCCCCACGGGGCTCCATCACTTCGTCATATTTACTCCATCTCCCCTTATTCAATAGAGGGAGAGGACACGTCTGAGAAAAAGCCAGTGCGTGCTTACAGTGAATTAACGAGCAATCAATGGGCTGTAATCAGAGTCGGAGTCGATGGGGCTTTGTGGTCTAAACTCGGATGAGTGGTAGGGGTGTGAGGCGCTCTGCGGGCAAAGCCCAGGCACAACAGTACTTTAGCCCGCCACTTCTTCTCTCCGACTGCCCGCTATGTCGCAAATGACACCCTATTCCCTGTATAGTGCGCTACTTTTGAGCAGGGCCCATAGGGTCAAGTAGTGCAGTATATAAGGGATAGGGTGCCATTCAGGACACAACCCCTACTCTCCAAGCCACTATATCAGCCCTGACACTGCTGTCAATACAGGATCAACAGAAGACAATTAAACATCATGAAGACATGCAGCCCGTCTGGCTCCAATCTGTTCTGCTTCGCCGGGCCGCTACTGGCCTTCTCTGCCACCCTGCGTCAGATTTATGATGATTGGACCCCTTAGGAATCAACACACTCCTCCAAGGGAAGGCAGACGGGGTGACAATGCTGTAATGTATTGGGACATCATGTTCACTAAAGCCTGTAATCATTTTGATAAGCGGTTGGAGGAACTTGTGTATTAAATGTCGTTGGAGGAATTGAAGGAAGTGAGAGAGTGCAGCGTCGGCATGCACAGGGCAGGGGCAGTTTAGAGTTGAGGTCGTGGGTCAACTGGAGACTCTTTCTTTCTTTCTCGCTCATCTTTCTCACCCATAACAGCCACCATATTATGGTCAGTCACTAAACAGCTTGCATGAAACGTTTGGATAATTCTTGTTTCTTTTCTTCACTCTGTTTTAGGTTGCCAATCAAGTTGTGCAGGCACTACTCACCCAAAAGGTAGGAGTCTGGTTTCCATAGCAACTGTGTTATCAAAATGTCTCAGAATTATACTATTATTAGATCCAATGATGTTGTTAGACATGTATGCAATACAGTAGCTCAAAACTTAATCTTACCATTCACTTTTTGTTGTTGACACTTCTCATTATCTCGTGCTAACTAATCAACTTTTATGGTGTCCATAAGGACAGTCATACATCACTAGAAGTTCACACCCCTGTCTGTAATAACGCTCTCTCTGTTGTTCTTCCCCATGCAGGATCTGAGGGAGGAGTGTCTGAAGTTACGGACCAGAGTGTTTGACCTGGAGCAACAAAACCGGACCATGAGTGTCCTCTTCCAGCAGCGAGTCCGACCCGCATCAGACCTGCTCCTGCAGGTAGGGACCTGTCCACTCATCTAGTCCCAGAAATTCTATATAACCTTATTGTCCCAGAACCATTATAAAACCTCATAGTCCCAGAACCACTATAGAACCTCATTGTCCCGGAACCACTATAGAACCTCATTTTCCCAGAACCACTATAGCACCTCATTGTCCCAGAACCACGATAGAACTTCATTACCCCAGAACCACTATAGCACCTCATTGTCCCAGAACCACAATAGAACTTCATTACCCCAGAACCATTATAAAACCTCATTGTCCCAGAACCACTATAGAACCTCATTGTCCCGGAACCACTATAGAACCTCATTTTCCCGGAACCACTGTAGAACCTCATTGTCCCAGAACCACAATAGAACATCATTGTCCCAGAACAACTATAGAACATTCATTGTCCCAGGACCACTATAAAACCTCATTGTCCCAGAAACACTATAAAAACCTAATTGTCCCAGAAGTAATATAGAACCTCATTGTCCCAGAGCCACGATAGAACTTCATTACCCCAGAACCACTATAGCACCTCATTGTCCCAGAACCACAATAGAACTTCATTACCCCAGAACCACTATAGCACCTCATTGTCCCAGAACCACGATAGAACTTCATTACCCCAGAACCACCATAGCACCTCATTGTCCCAGAACCACAATAGAACTTCATTACCCCAGAACCACTATAGCACCTCATTGTCCCAGAACCACGATAGAACTTCATTATCCCAGAACCACTATAGCACCTCATTGTCCCAGAACCACAATAGAACTTCATGACCCCAGAACCACTATAGCACCTCATTGTCCCAGAACCACAATAGAACCTCACAGAGCAACTATTGACCATTACTCAGGGGTGCCTGACTGATGGAGTTAAAATAGCATTTCACTGCTATTAGTTTCTTGTATTCAATATTGTTGAAGGCAACAGTGTGGGTGTAAGGACAACTGTTCCAGTAGCATATTTGCTCACTTCAAACTTCTGAAGAGCAGCGATATTAGATCATCCATCTTTTTGTGATGGCGATGTGATCCTGAGTCCGGGGTCTGTGATATCATCATTGCTAAAAAACTATGTGCTCATGAACCATCCAGCCTCCACGGAGCTGCGGGGCTCAGACAAGATCATTTGAGAAAGTACCGAGACTCGCGTCATCCATCCTGGGTTCTCTCGGGGGACGGTAAACCTCTCAACTAAATTACCTCTAGCGCACCAGACCTTGTGGCACGTAACACAGACATAGATGCTAGAGAGAGGGGAGGGGATGTGTGTGTGCGCGCGTATGTGTATGTAGTCTGCCGTGGGTAGGAATGCACACTTACTGTAACTCAGAAATCATTTACTCCAGTCACTGCAGAGAGACAGAGAGAGAAATATTGACAACCATGTCTGCTATAAAATGGCCGCATGGATTTTCCTTAATCTGATTTGCAGCTATTGCCGTCCAGCTCTCGTTACCTTACCTCCTCTCAGAGTGGAGGGTGGAGGCTCTCAGACTACCACATGTGGGGTGTGAGAGGGAGCTCAGGGGGGATGGGGGTACAGGGGGCCTATAGAGGGCACAAATGGATAATGGACTCCTACTGGTCTTAATGAGAACATGTGGCTCAGAAAGGATGGATGAGAGGAGCTCAGGGCAGAGCTGAGTGCAGGTACTATACAAGTCAACCCATCCAGCTACAGAAACAAAGAAAGTTATAGTTGAAGAATAACTTTTATTGTTGACAAAATCAGCCTCCAGCACACTGGTATTGTTGAATAGTCCACAAACCATTTTAATGGATCTCGTTTAAGCAATGTTTCGATCAATAGACCATAACGGTTTGTTCAGGTGTTGACAAAATTCGAAAGGATTATAAATGAGAATTGCAAAGCGAGCTGACGACAATCCTTTATCTACCTCAAGTTCAGGAGAGAGTATGCCCTCCGTCAGTCGCCCTCTGCTAGCAACTGATATGGACATATGGATAATTGAAAGTCACAGTCCACATTGTCCAGTGAAGGGTGCAATTTTGGCTGCGAGGTGAGGCATTTTCGTCGTCCCAACAGATTGAGCCAAGCTGTGGATGCACTATTTTTGTCCCAACTAAACCAGGGCGTAGTTAAAGTGAAATGTGTAATTGTTTATTATCTGTTTGTAACTATTTAATCATATTTAGATTTAATAAACCAATATGTATGTTCTGGTTATATCCTACAAGAGCAAATGTTTGCATATTCAGTCTGTTCAGTAGAGCATTTGTGTTCAGTATACAACATGATCAACAAGACATTGACGAGAGCAATATACCGTAAATCTATTTGCTTGTGTAGCAGGAGCCTCTGTCTCTGCCCCAAATGGTATCCTATTCCCTATATAGTGCACTACTTTTTTTACCAGAACCCATAGCGCTCTGGTCAAAAGAAGTGCACTATTTAGAAAATAGGGTACCATTTGGGACAGAGATGGCTTTTCACGAGGGAGTATGAGGATTTGTAGCAAGACATTTTTTTCAGCGGTGAGGAAGTGAGATTTTATTGTGAAGGAGGCGGAGAGATTTTAAAGATTTATGTCCAACTTAATGTCCAACTGATGTCTGCCAGCGCATTAAACAACAAGAAAATAATTGACACTTGTGTAAGCGATAGCTAAATCATACGTTATAGGATGCTCTTTTCTATTTTTACGTGGCTTCCTCAAACGGTCATTCATTTGATTGAAAAGCTCGTGATTCTTTCGTGGTCGTGGTTTTGTCGATATGTTTCAGGTTGTAAACCTTGTTTCTATTTCTGGGATTAGTTTCTCTATAAAGGTGGCTGTGACAACGACGACTAGTAATACAAGTGCTGAACGAAGAGTATATGATTGATTGATTGAGTCAATTAAAACATGGGTTTGAAATCAGTTCCCCTGCTAGTTATTGTGGAAATATTTTGCCCTCTAAAATGGCTGCAGGTAACCTTCTCTTTTTATTCATATTTATTTATATTTTTTATTTAATTAACCTTTATTTAACTAGGCAAGTTAGTGGTTTGCATGAATTACCTTTATACCATAACCTACCATAAAATAGTAATTAGTGACAGTAGAACATATTAATATTTCCTTTCAGTCAGAGGGTGGCAGGTGTTTGGCCGTTTTTTTATCACCCGCATTGGCATTTCATTTCTACTGTTCTGGGAGTCGGTAATTAAATGTGTTGTTGGCCCCTGGGGCCATCTTGAATTTCCCTGATAATGAATCACTGCTCTCTATTGAAATTGTGATTAGGAATACTGGGAATATGCTTGACCTGCTGTCACCTCATGTAATGTGGCATTTCACACGCTGCAAAGCTCTGTTTGCTGCAGTTCGGCCAGGTGTTTAGTAAGGTGTGTAAGTAGCGAATAATAATTCCCTCCTTCCACTTATACAGCCTTATCAAAAGTGACAGGCGAGTGGTAATTGAGTTGTCAATTATCCGTAAAAGTAGGTCCTGGTTGCCGTGGAAACTTCCCAGGCCCCTCCGGCAGGACCTAGTAGCTACGCAGTACCATTCAGTAATTTTTGCCTTCTGAATTTTGATGGGCTTTTGCACTATGGTTCCATTCAAAGTGTTGCCCTTGCTGGAGTTGTGTTAACTGGACTGCCTGCACAGTATTCCTATTCTGGTTAATTTCTCAGTGGAGTATGAGAGCCATGTTTTGTACTTAGCTTAGCCAATTCCCTGCTCTGACTAAGGGAAGACCAAGCCTTGAGTGCAGAATCAAACGTTGATAAGGAAGGTAGTAACAGAGAAGGTGAGCTCCCTCAGTGTGCCTCCGTCCTTGGCTAGATCACACTTCCACGCGGTCAGGTACAGTGAGGTTAGCCCTAAGAGACACAGAGATGGGGGAGCTGTCCGCCCCCATGTCCCCTCTCCCTCTCCCCACCCCTCCCCATCAGAGACCTTGTGACACTATTGACTGAATCATTGATGACTGTGCTGAGGAGGTGTAATCCTGCACCCCTACGATAACATCAGCCCCCCTTCTCTTCTCCTGACACTCAACCACTCCCATCCCCCTGTGTGGACAGCCTATACCCTGGAGAGGAGCGATATGGCTTCAGAGAGGACTACATTTCTATTACGGGCTTTATGGTGAGAGAGATGCCATCTGGCATGTTAAGTCCACTGTAAAGGACAACCTGGACTGAGTCAGCTACAGGGGAAGAATTCTCATCTACATATAAACTTTAGGTCATAATGGCAAGTTAAGCGGTATTCAAGAAAATACTTGGTTTAGAACAAGCTGTAGTAGGTATATTTTGCCTCCGTTAATTCACAGTTATGTACATGATATGAATATGATATTCATATTCAACTACAAATAAGCAGAATGTGTTTTAAAACCTTTTCATTTAATTACTGTCACTTACCTTTAATTCTCAATTTTAAGTATTTGCATAAATGTGTAAACAATAAACAGGAATATATTTTATATAAACATTTGATTATGCCTAACAAACTAATTTAAAACTATTAAGCATCAAATGCGCATGAACTGTGCAAAATAATTCTTAAATCAAATTGATTCGAGGCTCAACATGCTGTTTATGTACTGTACTTCATTCCCATTTAATCCAGTTTAAACAGCTCTATCATTATTTCTATTTTTCATAAGTTAACTCACAATGGAGAACAAGAGAGCACATTGCGTCTAATCCTTTTCCACATCCCCATCGATCACGACCACTCTGGACTAAATTGACTTCGGCCAAGTTATAAAATATGGAGCATTCCACCGAGATGACCTCAAGGTTCAGAATTTCCAGAAAATAGTCAACCTAGCCTATCTGCTGTGAAAGAGTATTGATGCCATGTCCCTCCAGGTCCCTGCTAGCAAACAATATGCTGTACAGTACTAGAGAACAAGACAAGATGTAATGAGAGCATTACACGGTCATCATTTATGAAAATAAAATATATACTGTCAAAATTGAGTATACTAATTTAAACAATTAAACAATGTTTTCTCCAGTTGCTGCAGATATACAACACTGCACGATGGGTCGAGCAATTTCAACTCAATTGAAATTTCACACACAAACACAGTTTTTATTCTTCTAACCTCATGGAGACCTAAAATGTATTTCCATTCAGAATCCTATTTTCCCTTAACCCTTACTCTAATTGTAACCCTAACTCTAAACCTAAGCTTAAAATAACCTTTGTCCTCATTGGTACATGGGTAATGTCCCCACGAGGGAGAATTTTCCTCGTTTTACTATCCCTGTGGGAACTTAATGGAATTTTAGATCCCCACAAGGTTAAAAGAAACAACCCACACAAACACATGCACATCAAAATACAAACCAATTACATTTACAAAAACCCATTGGAAATCAATATGATTTAATCCATTGGAATGTTGCCATTATAGCCTATCATCTTTTAAATGGTCTGCAGGATAGAGTCCCCTTAAACTCATTCTAAATGGGGCTGAGATTATGGAAAGAAAAACAAGAGGGAGGATTAATTTGGCACTCTAGGGAGATAAAGGGATCATCTAAATGTGATTTAATTCAGATCTCCAGTTTACGTCCATGTTCCCTTAAACTAGTTCCAATTTGCTCTAATTTGCACATATAAATGCATCTACAATTAACTTGGAACTATTTCTATCCATTCTCTGTGTTTCGCAGAGGGTGGCTCACACACAAGCAAGCCTTTGCAGCTTTTCAAACTTGATCAATACGAATGCGATGCATTGAGATTCGATGTCAAGTCAACCAAAACGAATGTGCTTGTATGTCCTTGGAAGTGTTTCTTTAGCCTAAGGGACAGCATATGTTGAAGACACATGCATTAGCTGGTGTTCTACTACTAAAGCCTCACTTCACATTGCATGACTTGTATTACAGCAGTGCAGCATTCATCACAAATGTTACATAACATATTGAGCCTCATAAAGAAATAGACCTGTAGATACCTGGGAGGTCTATACTGCCCTACCAAGCAAAAAGGCAGTAACCTCTCATTTGGTCGAAAATGAGTTAATGTCATTTTTGCTACATTAAACACATGCTTAATCATGTGGACAAGTATTCTGCCTCTGTTGGGTTTTGGAGAAAATGGGGGTCATGTTAACAGTAACAGCATAAAGTTACTGTGAAACCAAGGTAAATAAAAGCAATCTTTCTCAGTTCCACGCTATGAGCAGTTACTGCCTTTTTGCTTGGTAAGGCAGTATAGGTATCTTTCCGGTGGCTTTGGTTAGTTGCTTTCAGTGAGATTGTGACTATTGATCCTCTGACAGTAGTCCATGGATGTTTTTGAACACAATGTTCAAGTGGCCATTGTCAATGCCCAAGGCTGGGTTTATGAAACAAAGGACTACGATTGTTATCCCTCTCATCATGAATACATTTTTTGTTGGAGATTAAAAAGAAAACTGGTTACAAGGGGCTGTCATCCCAAGTAAAGTGAATATGGCTTCCAGGAATATGGTTTCCACCATAGATATAAATACAATGCAATAGTGTATCTAACTCTATGGCTTTCACACTGCGTTTGCAGGAAGGCTTGTTAGCTCGAAGCCTCCGGGACCCCAGGGCTCGGCCGGTGTGTTGATCACTAGCACTGAGACTGATTTTATTACAAGCTTTTCGACTTATTGTCTGTCTCTCTGTTTCTTTGTTGGATCAGTAGTGAGCCGGTGTCTTCATTCCAAAGGCTATTTTCAGAAGGTCACCTCCTTACTGTAGCTCTGTTCCTGTTACTCAGTGTAACGGTAGATAGCACATACAAACTCTAGAATGGCAAAATCTTGCATCGGAATCTCACACTTAAACAGGTGGCAACATGGATGTTTGTATGAAATAATGGATAATGTGATACTATGGTTTGGCCTTGGGCAAGGAGTTTGAGATCAGTGCTTCCTGAATGACACAGCTGTGTAGCAGGGAGTTTACGAGGTGTGAAACTATTGTTTAATAAACATGTGTCCTCTGTGATTTAGTAGAGGAGTAGCTTTATACTCAAGGAGCCATCTGGGTAGTCTGAGTAGTAGAACAGAGATGATGTGAGGTAGAAATTACATTTCTATTGTTGTACTAAGAAATGGAGTAAACACATTTTAGGTTAGGCCTGTCATATTGTATACTCTCTCCCTGTCTTTTTTATTCAGATATACTTTATGTTAAAGGTACATTGTGGGATATTGCCCGCATCTCCAACTAATGATGTCATGCAAATAATCCTTTTCATAACTTTCAAATGATTGGGATTAATTGTGGAGGACACTGAAGGAAGACTATAGATGGATTTAAGCTAATATACTATACACTAAAAGTTCCACGAGGTGAATCTCATCGCTGCAACGCCGGCAGCGTGAAATTCTTCTGGCGGTTATGTTCATCTAGAGTGGGCGTACACAGCACGGGAAGGAAAGTTAGTGCAGTGTACATGAATCTGGCAATTGTATTTCATTATCGAGATGGAGAAATTAAAATAGATATGAGCGCTGCAGAAAATATCCTCCCTCAACGAGTGTTAAAGTTGCCTTTCGAGGGGAATGTGGCATAAATGGAGTGTTTTGTTGCAGCATGTTTGCCGTTAAGTAGATCCGAGCACAGGGAACCGGGCAGTAATTAGGGAGGAGGATTAATATATGAAAATGTAGTTGGTTTTGTATCCTTCCCCTGTGAACGGAAACCAACGAAAATAATGGATCGCAAAATACTGTTTGAATATGAATACAAAAATCGAAGGAATCCCTCGCTCCCCAATGCAATTATTTCCCATTCACATGAATTATTCTTAACAGATGACATTAATGGCATTGATTCTAATACTATTAAAGAGTGCCCTGCATAGATCTCAGTGGAGGGAGAAAGAGGTTTACTTTCAAGCCCTGGGAAAGTACGGCTGAACCAAAGCCTTTTTGAGACCTGCTCAAATGTGATTTTTTTGAGGGTTTTCGTTGTGAGATTTGAATGAAAATGATTAATATTTCATGGTAGACTATCTATTGTATATTCATTAATCTACTACTGGAAAGATTTGATTGATACAGAACACCAATATGAAATGCAAAATAGCATGCAATATAATATAGTTGTTTGTCACATTATTCTGTTCAGTTGAATGTGTTAAATGCCTCTATGTAGTTGATATATTTCTGTATGTAGTAGAGACATTCAGTAAGACCTTGTCCTTCCTTGTCCTTTCAGAAACTCCACTCTCGGATCATGGATTTGTCTGCCTCTGATCTCCTCCTGGAGCCGGAGAGGAGCAAAAGCTTCCTGCTATCCAGGAACACTGACTCTCCACCTCATGTACGATTGATGGAAAACAAACCAATGGCATGTTCTTTTCCTCCCAGCCTCACCCATATGTATTGTCCAGGCATCATAACTGACGTATAGCCCAGAGAAATCATCAGGGAGGATTAAAATACCAGATCTAACTATTTTGGGATTTGATCTGCTGTTCTCGGCAAGCCGAGTTGGCAGTATCACATTCTTAAAGGTATAAATCCTTGTCATATTACCAGAGGACCATCGATTGAGGCTCGTCTTCAGTAAAAATGAGTCTGCGGGATAGTGTAGTAGATTAGTCATGTTATACATTATGTATTAAGGTCTTAAAATGAATGCACTCTGGTCTTGTGTCCTTTTACTCCGTAAGGACCCACCCTGATAAACCTTCATATATAGTACAGAAATGTGGCAAAAAATTAAGTGAAACATTGATAGTGTAATAATGTTGAAATCTGATAATGTATTTATGTGTTTGCGACAAGATAATGAGTTTGGGGAAAGAAGCCGCGAAAATGTGATATACAGATTTCCTGGGCCAATTAGTTCGCTTCCTATTATCTCTCTGACTGAACAGTTGATTAGAATTCTGAATTGACATTTGTTTGGACAGAATTGTGGAATAGGACTGATGCAGAAAACATCTGTTGGGGAGATTGCTTCTGAAAGTATGATGGATCATTTGCATCTCACTGGCTAATTATAGAGTTTGAAGCAGTAGCTATCGTAACACTTTACAAGAATACTGAAAACCCCAGAATGTCTCACACAAAAAATATCAGCCACTGGTAGTCTAACTTAAAACAGTCAACAGGTATGCAAAATAGACAGTTATTTTTTTTTTTTGCATTAATGTACAAAGAAAAAAGCGGTGTGTGTTTGGATAGTCTTGTAAAATGCACCAGTGATTCAATATTGCATAGTCATAGATTCCCGGCCATATTCTTACCTTCTGACATTATTACCATCTCATATGATCCTGTGAAGCTCTCTGTGACACTCGCCAACCCGCTCACCCCCGTTCACCCCTGCCACCTGTCCTCCAGCTGTTCCCTTATCTCCCTGGGTAATAAGCTTTCACCGGAGCCCATCAGCTGTCACCCCTAGCTCCTAACCCAAACCATGCTCCTACCCTGGCATCAGCCCTTTGTCTGTGTCCCAGACTAGATTTGAAGCCACTCAAGACACAAACACTGGAGGGTGATGGGGAAAGCCTTTCAGTTAAAATACAATATAACACGCTGTACGGGTCCAAACCCAACTCTATAGCTTCTAGACTGAGAAGCTGAAATATGGCTTGTTAATCAGAGTGTTTTTGTAGCATTTTCCATCATCTCTCATAATTGTCTCTACATTCTCTACCTGAATCCCCTTTATCCAGACTCATGAATGTATGTGGCACTAAATCATGACTAATGGTGTCTTTGGAATCTGTCCTGCAGGATGTCCAACTGAACGGAAAGGCGGGACTTCCTGTGGCCAAGTGTCTGAGCCAGCTGAGTCTGACGGTGCAAGCGCCAGTCTACCCACGCAGCAGCTGTAGCAGCAGTGAGCTGTCCCTGTCTAGCGCCTGCAGTGAATACTCCAGTGGCTCCTATACCTGGAACGACGGACGCTCCTGTGGGAAAATGGTACGATGACCAGACCAACCTCTCCTCACTCTGTGTGTGTCGGTCTCTGTCTCTATTTTTCTTTGTCTCTGTCTCTCTCACTTATGAACTTTATCAATGTGGGGTTTCAATCAGCTTAAAAAAATATTTAAGTAACACATAGCTGAACACTACCGGTCAAAAGTTTTAGATCACCTACTCATACAAGGGTTTTCTTTATTTTTACTATTTTCTACATAGTGAAGACATCAAAACTATGAAATAACACATGGAATCATGTAGTAACCAAAAAAGTGTTAAACAAGAAAGAAAGTAGCCACCCTTTGCCTTTATGACAGCTTTGCACACTCTTGGCATTCTCTCCACCAGCTTCACCTGGAATGCATTTTTAATAGTCTTGAAGGAGTTCCCACATATGCTGAGCACTTATTGGCTGCTTTTCCTTCACTCTGCAGTCCGACTCATCCCAAACCTTGACAGAAAGAAATTCCACAAGTTAACTTTTTAAATAGACACACCTGTTAATTGAAATGCATTCCAGGTGACTACCTCATGAAGCTGGTGCAAAGCTTTCATCGAGGAAAAGGGTGGATGCTTTGAAGAATCTCAAATATGAAATATATTTTACTTAACACTTTTTTGGTTACTACAGGATTCCATATGTGTTATTTCATCGTTTTAGTTTTTTTTTTATCAATGCATTAAATATTTAGCTTGAGCCATAACCCAAAGTACTTAGTATCTCCATTAGACCATTTGAAAGGGAGTAAATCAAATTGCAGACTGAGTAACAGCTTAACAAAGTAATGATATGACTCCACAACCAACTCTGTTGTAGAGAATGAGAGTGGGCCATGGTCACAAATCCTCTGAGAAGTACTAAAGCTGCTTGACCACCCTTATATTCATGCTCGGATTGTTGTTGCACAGCTCAATTACCTGAATTTTCGAATGACGTGTCTGTGTGTCTGTCTCTCAATCTCCCACTGTCCTCTCTGAGTTCTGTAATAACTTCTGTCTTTCTGTATTTCTCCTGCAGTCCTCTCTGACGTGGGATCAGAGGTTGAGCCTGGGTTCCTCGGCACCCGGGAACATCTGCGCCCCCCTGGAGGAGCAGCTCCCCACGAGGAGGAAAGAGAGCCACATCCTAGAAGGTCTGCGGAAGCTCCAGAGGAGAAAACCAAAAGGCTCCTCATCCTCCTGGGTCTCCAAGTCAGGCGACAAGGACTGCATGAACTCTAATGAGGGTATCTACTCTCTGGGGATTAAGAGTGGGAGCAAGGGAATCTCCAAGGCCACTTGTGTGGGAAGGACCACTGTCTCAGGGGTGGGGGGCAAAAGGTTTGTGTACGACTCTGATGATGCGGACGATGAGTCGCTACATTCGGCATACTGCAGACGAGACAGCGTCCCCAGTAAGGATGGAGGCTGGATGTACTTCAGGAAGCTGTCGCACAGCGTCTCGGACAGTGTGTGTAGCTGGGACGGGCTGAAGGACAGTGGCATAGTAGGGGATAGTAACTGCAGCATGGGTACGAAGCACCCGCCCGGCTATAATTCCAAGGAGCGGCCAGAAAAACTCAAAAGCTTCATCAACAGTTTCCTCTCCGGGGGGCGGACCTCGGCTGTTCTAAACCCCTCCCTGTTGCACTTTGACATCAGCCCCACAGAGGCTGAATGCCCCCTCCACCTCTCAGACACCGACCCTGAGGATCTGCACTCTGAGGTCAGTGACCACCGGCCTGTTAGCCGGACAGCTGAGCAACTGCAGAAGGACATCAAGAGGCTCTCAAGAGATGCTGACAAGTTGCTTCCCGTACAGTGGTTGAGGAGGGAACCTGGCCGAACTCAGTCTGCTGATGGAAGGCCCAGGCCCTTCAGCCCAATCAAGGAACACAAGGGGGCTAAAACCCAGTCTGAGGATAGTATCATGGCCATATTCGATGCTGACGGACAGCCCATTGATCTCAGTGCTCAGCAGTCCTCTGTTGGTGCTGGGGCTCGGAAAGAGATTCCTGGGAGGAAGGAGAACGGGGTTGCTGAGTATGCAGCACTGTCGCCTCATGATAGGCCCATTCGTCATAAGGTAGGCAACAACGGCAGCAATAGCAGGGAGGGAAGCCCAGAGAGGCTGCAAACGCACGTCACGCCACTGCGAAAATTGATAAAGCCGCCTTCCAATCGAGGCCACTCTGTCCCTCCCATGAACAATGCTTCCACCAGCCCCAAGGCCATCAGCTCAAAGATCCCCAGTAGCCGGGGGAAAGGATCTCCACTGAAGGTTTCTAAGGGCTCCACCACAGAAACAAGCAACAGTGGACCAACCTCCGGATTCACAGCTCAGGAGTCAAAGTCCCCTTCTTCTCCTCCGGTCAAGATGTCCAGGTTCATCAAAGCTCCAGGCTGCACTACAAGCCCCAAGGCAGTGAACAACAAGCTTCCTGGCAGGAATGACTGGACAAAGGGCTCCTCATCTAGTGTTCCAACCGTCTCCCCACACCTCCCAAGAAGGCATTTGGACCACGTGGACTACAGGGAACAGCCTACCAGAGACAGACACTGTGAAGCCAGCAGCAAAACTGAACTCAGGTCCCCATCTCCTCCCCCGCCCCCTGGCCGCACCACCTCCTTACTTATAAGACCAAACTATGATGGGCCACCTCAAGCACTTAAACCAGGGGCTCAAAAATCCATGCCTACAACTGTGAGGGGGCCACCCCCGTGTTACCACCCCCCGCCTGTACCAAATATGCAACATTCATTACCACCACCCCCATACAAGGGCCAAGATACCATAGACCTGGATGCAGGCTACGGTACCGCAATCGCACCTCAGAAACTGTTGGACAAATCGAGCCAGCAGCACCCTGCTTCAAATAAGACCCCCTCTAAAGGCACTTCGAAATGGGTCCCCACAAAACTCTACCTCCCCTCCTCAGCCTCAGGGCATGTGCCTGATCACCCTGAAAATGCACCTAAAATCTCAAAGAATGTCCCTCCTCCCTCATACAACTCTCAACGTGGCTCTTCGCTTCAAAGCACATTTACAAGTCAGAAAGGTACCAATGACAATAGGCATCCTATGTTGTATAAGACCTCTATTAGTTTTCCTGAAACGCTGCAGGGCCACCCTCAGTGTCCAACAGAACCTCACAGTAGTATGACTCAACCTCCCCAGGCAGTGGCAAATCCACCCGTCTCTGGAACTAGCACTCAACATTTCACTGAAAAAGCATCAAAGACACGCATTCCTATGGGCTTCAAAGCTTTTGTGAAATCGCCCCCCTCACTGCAGAAAGGCTTCACCACAATACCAGGAAAGCAAGAGAAAGAACACATCAACTTGGTCTCCAAAGAGACTGTGACTTCAAATGGTTTCGCATGTGACAGTTTTCAGGCAGTGTATGTTGATTCATTAGCCATGACTTCTATCATGGAGACTAAGGGTGAGGTCCAGTGCATCCTTCAAGAAGAGGAGGCACACACCTCTGAGTTGGCAGAGCAGGGGGTTGGTGACAAGTCTGAATGTGACCGTAGACTGTTCAAGAGGTCCATATCTGTCACGACCAAACCTCACCTAAAGCCTGTCCTGGGGATGAACGGGGCGAAAGCTCGCAGCCAGAGTTTCAGCACCCACTACATGGAAAAACCCAACATCAGCGTGTTGGACGGACATGTGAAGATTCGAACCCAGATCATCACCAACTCTGGAGAGAGGGGGAACTCGTTAACAAGGCAGAGCTCGTTTGTAGAGGGCTTACAGATTAAACCCAGTAGCGGATCTGGGGAAAGTCCGATCCGTTGCCCCAGCAACAGGCTGAGCCACTACGGAGGTATGACAGGCTCTAACAGCCACCAGGGCCTTCCGGAGAGAGCCTCCAAATCGGGCTCCACTGGTGAAGGGCCATGGAGCACTGCAAAGGGGGAGAGCGTCACGCCTCCACATCAGAAAGAAGTGCGTAGCTTGCCCCTCGCCGACCGGATCAGCTTGAAGAACTCCCGAAATCCCAAGAAGGTCGCATCTCATCCTCAGTTTGAGTCGCCGGCCTCTCCTGTCTATAGCCCGGAGGCCACAACAAAGGCTGGGAAAGTGCTCAGCCTCGGCAAACTAGACCTTGTGAAGAGCGTCAAAGTCCAGGCAGGCTGTTCCCAAGGGGCGATCGATAAGGGAGAGCAACCAGTGAGCCCCACAGTCTGCACCATCGAGGAGAAGGTCATGATGGGGATTGAGGAGAATATCCAGAAAGGTCAGGGTCAAGAGAAGGTAATAGCATCGGAGACCAAGCAGAAGACCGGCCCGTCTCTGGCCAACTGGTTCGGCCTGCGTAAAAGCAAGCTGCCAGCCTTGAATGGAAAGAAATCAGACACCACCTCCTCAAAAGAGAAAGATGAGAAAAAAGAGCTGAAGATTGGATCTGTGCTAGGAGGCAAACAGATGAAATCAGACAAAAAGAAGGACAAGAAGAAAAACGACAGCCAGTTCGAAAAGAGTCCAGAGCTGACGCTGTCAGAGAACAAGCTGAGCTCAATCATGGATCATTGCAATATTCATATGGGACAAATAGCCAATCAGATCCAGTGTTCTACAACCTACATTGGGAAAGACCAGTTCATGAAAGAGCTTCTTGGCAGGTTTGTATTACCGTAGTAACTTTCGTAAAAAAAAATATTTCAAGTACATTTGCATAATTAGTCATGGGTAAAAACCTCCCACAAATTACAGTGAATTGATCAGGAAAAAGAACACTCATTAGATAACTTGTCTCCTGTGATGCTGAAGTGATTGCGGATTGTCCTTTTAACATTTCTCTCAGTGTTCATGCTGCTGTAAAATACAAGTCTTGCTACATTATGCATGCATGTAGAGGCAAAAACACGCACAGCTAAACAACAGCAACACCAGCTGCCTCTTTGAGTTATGGTTCTACTTGAGTGAACATAAGCACTTCCTAGCCTGGAATCTAGAGACACGGTCAGCCCTGAGCTTTCTTGGCTGGAAGAGTGCAGAATTACCACTCCTCCCATAAATGTATATAATACCAAAAATCTCAGCTGACAGATTTTATCAAGAGTAGTTACAAACATTTATCACTCAATGAGACTGAAGTCGGGAAGAGCAGTTAAAAAAAGGTTCTTTCAGATCCTACGGTAGGGGGATAGCTATACTCAACAAAAAGATCAACGCAACATGCAACAATTTCAACGATTTTGCTAGTTACAGTTCATATAAGGAAATCAGTAAATTTAAATAAATTAATTAAACCCTAATCAATGGATTTCACATGACTGGGCGGGGCGCAGTCATGGGATTTTTTATTTCAGCTCATCAAACTTGGGACCAACATTTTACATGTTGCGTTTATATTTTTGTTCAGTGTATGTGGCGGCCATATTGAGTGAGAACAATGGAATTTATCAGCCGGGATCTCTTTCCACCTGCACAGTTCCTATGAAATTGGTTAAGCAGACAGACAGAAAATGAATCAAATCTTGTTTCCTATACAGGAGTGTGAGGAAGGGCGACTCCATTGCTGAATCTCTCCCTGGCATCTCCATCCCCAAGAGAAACAGCGATATGAGGGGAGATATGGAGATCTGCTCCGATACAGCTGTGAGTGAGCAAGGGGTCCTGTAATGAAACGTTGCTAGGCTTCTAGGATATTGCATGGGTCTCTCACTCTACTGCGCCCTCTCTCTATTACCTGTCCATCTTTCCTCATAATCTCACCATTTTCTCACTATTTCCTCTAACCTCAGTATCCACTTCCTCCGTGCTCTCATGTTGGTCAGTTGTTTATTGGATTGTACATATACTCCATATCATTTACTGTTGCCATAATATTTTCCATGTCGTATGTCTAGTTTGTGTACACACCTGCAAATTCCGCCAACCTTCACACATACACACACACACAAATATGAGAGCACACTAAAGCAGCTAAGCTACAGGACTGTTTTGTTAGCACAGACTGGAATATGTTCCGGGATTCCTCCAATGGCATTGAGGAGTACACCACATCTGTCATTGGCTTCATCAATAAGTGCATCGATGACGTCGTCCCCACAGTGACCGAACGTACATACCCCCTCCAGAAGCAATGGATTACAGGCAGCATCCGCACTGAGCTAAAGCTGTCGGTTTCAAGGAGCGGGACTCTAACCCGGAAGCTTATAGGAAATCCCGCTATGCCCTCCGACGAACCATCAAACAGGCAAAGCGTCAATACAGGACTAAGGTCGAGTCGTGCTACACCGGCTCTGACCATCGTCGGATGTGGCAGGGCCTGCAAACCATTACAGACTACAAAGGGAAGCACAGCCGAGAGCTGCCCAATGATACGAGCCTACCGGACGAGCTAAACTACTTCTATGCTCGCTTCGAGGCAAATAACACTGAAACACGCATGAGAGCACCAGCTGTACTGGAAGACTGTGTGATCACGCTCTCCACAGCCGATGCGAGTAAGACCTTTAGACGGGTCAACATTCACAAGGCCGCAGGGCCAGACGGATTACCAGGACGTGTACTGCGAGCATGCGCTGACCAACTAGCATGTGTCTTCACTGACATTTTCAACCTCTCCCTGTCCGAGTCTGTAATACCAACATGTTTTAAGCAGACCACCATAGTGCCTGTGCCCAAGAACACTAAGGTAACCTGCCTAAATGACTACCGACCCGTAGCACTCACGTCTGTAGCCATGAAGTGCTTTGAAAGGCTGGTCATGGCTCACATCAACACAATCATCCCAGAAAGCCTAGACCCAGTCCAATTTGCATACCGCCCCAACAGATCCACAGATGATGCAGTCTCTATTGCACTCCACACTGCCCTTTCCCACCTGGACAAAAGAAACACCTACAGGATGTGAGAATGCTATTCATTGACTACAGCTCAGTGTTCATCACCATAGTGCCCTCAAAGCTCATCAATAAGCTAAGGTCACTGGGACTAAACACCTCCCTCTGCAACTGGATCCTGGACTTCCTGACGGGCCGCCCCCAGGTAGTAAGGGTAGGTAACAACACATCCGCCACGCTGATCCTCAACACAGGGGCCCCTCAGGGGTGCGTGCTCAGCCCCCTACTGTACTCCCTGTTCACTCATGACTGCACGGCCAGGCACGACTCCAACACCATCATTAAATTTGCCGATGACACAACAGTGGTAGGCCTGAACACCAACAACAACGAGACAGCCTATAGGGAGGAGGTCAGAGACCTGGCTGTGTGGTGCCAGGACAACAACATCTCCCTCAATGTGTTCAAGACAAAGGAGATGATTGTGGATTACAGGTAAAAGTGGACCGAGCACATTCTCATCGACAGGGCTGCAGTGGAGCAGGTTGAGAGCTTCAAGTTCCTTGGTGTCCACATCACCAACAAACTAACATGAGACTGAAAAGATTTGTCATGGGTCCTCCGATCCTCAAAAGGTTCTACAGCTGCACCATCGAGAGCATCCTGACTGGTTGCATCACTGCCTGGTTTTACAACTGCTCAGCCTCCAACAGCAAGGCACTACAGAGAGTAGTGCGAACGGCCCAGTACATCACTGGGGCCAAGCTTCCTGCCATACAAGACCTCTATACCAGGCGGTGTCAGAGGAAGGCCATAAAAATTGTCAAAGACTCCAGCCACCCTAGTCATAGACTGTTCTCTCTGCTACCACATGGAAGCGGTACCGGATCGCCAAGTCTAGGTCCAAGAGGCTTCTAAACAGCTTCTATTCCGAAGTCATAAGACTCCTGAACATCTAGTCAAATGGCTACCCAGACTATTCACATTGCCTGCCCCCCCCCCCCCCCCCCCCCCCCCCCCTTCTTCACACCACTGCCACTCTCTGTTGTCATCTATGCGTAGTCATTCTACCTACATGTACATGTACATACTACCTCAACTAACTGGTGCCCCCACACATTGACTCTGTACTGGCACCCCCTGTATATATTGTACATCTTTTTTTTTACTGCTGCTCTTTAATTACTTGTTACTTTTATCTCTTATTCTTATCCGTATTTTTGAAACTGCACTGTTGGTTAGGGGCTCGTAAGTAAGCATTTCACTGTAAGGTGTACAGCTGTTGTATTTGGCGCATGTGACTAATAAAATTTGATTTTATTTGGGAGATATGCTACCAATGTTAAACCACATACTAAGCTTTGCATAGAAAAAAATGGTTTCTGAAAGACTTAGAATGCCACGTAATTCTGACCTTGTAGAAGATATTCTTTGTACTTTGTCAGGGACAGAGAGAGAGAGAGAGCAAGGAAGGCAGGGGGAGAATGAAAAAAGAGAGTCCACATGCAATATGCAGGAAATTCAATCCAGCTGATGGGGAATTTTGATAGCAAATAGGAGGCTCTTATCGCAGACACTCAATTCAACAAAGGCCTGTTTAATACTATCCTTGCAGCTTCATCTCTATCTCCCCTCTACAGAAATACAACAAAAGAAAATAAATGTTTATGACCTGAAAATCCCCTTTATACCTTCGGAGAACACTTTTTCAACATCACATTCTGTTATCCCTCCTCCATATTAGATCAATTACCTTGTTGCATCCCCTGACAGAACTACCTACTATGAAAGAGGCTCTGAAAATGTAATAGTAATTTCTGTAAATCCAAGGTGTTTGTTGATTCTGTTTTGAGTCATCGCTTAAAGAATTGATGAATCGCCTTCCACTATTGGTTTGTTTAAGCGCTAAAGGGACAAATGGGTGAGCAGAGTGTGATGGAAATCTTGACAAACAGAATAGATATCAATAACATTCTATCTGAATATGCCAGCTATTGCATCTGTGTTAGCTTAGCTGCGTTTGACATTTTGGATGTCTGGCTTCATAGAAGTATAGAAAGTATAGAAAAGTGTACTTTGCTTGTTTGGGGTTTATGAATCATAGAAGACATGTCCTTGAACTAGCAGTTTGTTCTGTTATTATCTGTACAGATGATATTCACGGAATGTTAAGGCCACAATACAAAAGATTGAATACACACACATGCGGCAAAGCAATTATGAATACAATGCAACGCACATTACAATGATGTAGGGGAGACCAAGGGAAAACGCAACACCAAACCACTTAGAAAGCTGTTGTGCAACGTGCTAATGCTTGGGTAGTGTCTCTAAATGCCTAAATTCATCAATTCTTTTCTGTTTTATTGACAAAAAAAATGGTTTTGAGGCCCTTAAGTTAATATACCTTCCGCTTCTCTTTTTTTTCTTTTTTTGACCTGTGGAACATTCTCCATGTATCTAAACACAGCATTTTTATCACTAAGGTCTTTTGATTGGTATAGTTGATGACAATAAATATTTGTATTTTCTCACAAGATTCCGATTAGTATAGGCCCCTATGTGGGGGGAATAGTTGTAGCACAGTACCTTATATGGTATTTAGACACATTAACATAATATGTTACTTCTTTACATCATGTTTTGCAGTAAAACTAAGATAATACCTAAAAAGTACAATTGACACTTTTGAATGCTGATATAATATATTCATTTTGATACATTTTGAGTTTTTGGTCTATATGACATGCCTAAAAGATCATCCAAATATCAGTTTCAAAACCCTCAATTTACCCTTTAATTTTTAACATTGGAGACAGTGTTACATTTAACCCCGTAGCCTGTTACATTTAACCCCACCTACTGGGTCAATTGTAACATTTCACTCCCTCCACATTATGCCTAAACAAATTTGTCATCGACATGATTTAGAACTTATATTATATATATTATATGTTGTGAGAACTCAAGGTAAATGCATACTGACTTCATCCTTCATTTTTTTCCACCAGACCATCATTGTGACACAGAAGATCAGCTTGCAAGGAGAGAATGAGGACCCCACCCCTGAGACGTCATGTCAAGACCACATGATAGGTAAGGTTTTTACTGTAGCCGTAGGCCTACTCTACTTTGAGCTATCGTCTGAAAACATATAACGTTTTAGTGCAAATAAGCAACATTAAAATACATTTTTCAACATAGACATTTTCAGTAGTCACCAGCAATACATCTCCAACTTTTGCTCTCTGTGTAAAATATTTCTGTAATAGATTTTACAAACAGTCTCTTATTATAGGCAAATGCATGTGGGACTTGCATATGTAACACTTTCTCATACCAGTGAAAAACTGTAAGCTTAGAGCCTATACAATATTTCCTGCATCTTTGCAGGACTGATTCGTCTTGTCACTGGCAGAGTGAGTCTTTATTATCACGCCACTCTCCCACTGCATATTGAGGTCATCAACAAAATGGTTACTGTCTCTGGCGTTCAAAAATCCTTTTAGCGTTGCTAGCGCACATTGTTATTTACGTGGCTAAGACATTGAGGGTTGTCGGGGCAGCTGCTGTTCTGAGAGCTTTGGTAGCATACAATGTGTGATGAGAAAATTATATGCAACAACACCCACTTACTATTTCAATGACAAGGCGATCTTTACATGCTGGGCAGTTTGTCATTCATTGGCAGGTGGAAGGCATTCTTAGGGAACGGGACTTGGACAGGGTAATCAATGTTTATTAGAGCTGTATAATGCTAGGTGCCTTTCACTCTGTTGTAATGCTTTAGGCAGTTATTGTGCCACTCAGTCTATCTTTTAAGAGAAGACTTTTGTCCATTCAGGAATGGGGTCTTCTCTCACTTAGTCTGGCTTTGGCATTACGTGAACAGGAGAGCAGCAAAACAGTCATGTACAACCTGTGCAAAAGGTGTTTGGGATGCCTCGACTTGAACTATAGGGGTCTTTCCTTTATATTTGAAGTTTGTTCTTATTTTCACACAAGATTATGATCTCCGTTTGTCAGGGATTTCTTCGTCGGAGGACGATATAACGAAATCATCGTCGGAAAAAGATGACCAATACGCAGCAGAGTTGATATAGTTCATTTTGAACATTTAATAAACTCAAAATGGATATACAAAATAACAAAAACAAACTCACGATAAACTGACAGTCCTGTTAGGCTTACTTACGCTAAACACGAAACAATCACCCACAAATAACAAACACACCCTAATATATGGGACTCTCAATCAAAGGCAGATAGACAACACCTGCCTTCAACTGAGAGTCCCAACCCTAATTAACCAAACATAGAACTAGACATACTAGACTAAACATAGAATACCAGAAAACCAAACAGTGCCCAAAAACCCCGGAATACTTAAACCAAATGCCCCTTCAACAAAACACACCACCCCGAACCACATAAAACGAATATCCTCTGCCACGTCCTGACCAAACTACAATAACCTTATACTGGCCAGGACGTGACACCGTTGCTTAATTTTGTTTATTTATTTCCATGCACATAATAGGTCTACACAGATCATATGGCTGCTGGTAAGCAGTATTTCGCTCAATATAACTAATTTATGTTGACTATCTAAATCAAGATTTATCTAAAGGATGGGCATTATGGACCTAGACTTAGGTTATTTTGGACATCATTTACATCCAACATGGAAAACATAGGCCTATATACCGTTACTTATAAAAGCTGCTCTCTTTGGCTCAAAGTCATTTTTATATGATCTGTATTGATGGGGTCTACCACACAAATATTGCCAGAAATTGTTTTGACATGGGAAAATATCCAGGATGTATGAACATTTCCCTGATTCAACTAAGCCCCATATCGTGGAACAGAGCCCAAAATAAGATTGTTAATCATTTCTGTATTCTAATTAACTGAATGGCATATTTAATTCTGCCGGCTAAGCACATCTATCCAACCTCCCCTCAGTATGAATTAAAGCTCTCATAAAGATTTAAGCAGAGTCCACTTATAGGTCCTGAAGTCCAGCCTAGCATATCATTTTACCCTGGGCTTTTATGGGTAGAATATGTCACACATTTGCCTGAACTCACTTATTTTCTCTGGACACACAAGAAACTAGAAACAAAATTGCATTTTGTTTTGACATAATGTGATATTGTAGCAGGGATTAAAACTAGAAACTAGAAAAGGATGCAGAAGGACTCGTGAGTCTATGAGGTGTGGCTTTCTCATGGTTCAAATCAAATCACATTTTATTTGTCACCTTATAGTGAAATGCTTACTTACAAGGCCTTAACCAACAATGCAGTTTAAAGAAAAATGAAATATTTAATAAATAAACTATATAAAAAAAAATGAAGAGCAACAATAACGAGGTCATATACGGGTACCAGTACCGAGTCCATGTGCAGGGTTACAGGTTAGTCAAGATAATTGAAGTTATCTGTAGGTAGAGGTACTATGCATAGATAATAGATACTAAATGGCTCATGTTTTGACCTTCGACGTGTTGATTTTAACAGTTTGAGGTCTCGGTCATGTGACGACAGTCATGACCTCTGGTTGTAATTCCCATGCAGTTGTGATGGTGGTTAATGTCTGGGTTTTACATGAGTCCTCATCATAACATGTCATTTGGTCTGCAGAGCTTGCCCTCTATCACCTGGAGGTTTAATGTAGAAGTGGTTGGGATCACAGTAAACACAATTTCAGCCCCTCTCTGATACTTTTTCCTTTGATTTTAGATCGTATTACCCTAGGGGCATTAAAATCATACCCTTCGAGGTCCAGAGTACTGCTGGTTTTCTCTTCTAACTGATAATGAATATGCACCAACCTGGTGTCCCAGGTCTAAACCAGTCCCTGACTGTGGAACTGGCTTCGAGGTCCATATTAGACCTAGTTATAGTGTGAGTGCAAAGGGCATATTGAAAACCCCTGCCAAATCAACTCCTCTGATTATTATGCTTTGTGAGGTACGGATGTCTCCCTCTTTCTCTTTCTCTTTCTCTTTCCTTCCTCACTTTCTCTTTTATTTCCCTTTCTCTATTTATCTCCCTCTTTATCTTCTCTGTCTTTTTCCTTGAATATAGGATCAAGAATGTGAGACATTCTGAACTGGTTTGCACTTGATGCATAATGCAGGAATCTGTAGTAATTGATCAGCTGCTGTTTTAGGGGCTTGCCACAACCGCCCCGTGATGACTTATTGCAGATTAATCTGAGCAACATAACAGGCCATCTGTCCATCGAGGTGGTTTATGACCACCTCAGCTACAACTCATTCTCACACATTACTGCGGAGTAGGAGGTGCAAGAGAGGCAGAAGAAGACACGTATGCCTACAATATGACTCTAACTGTGCACTAATAGCATGATTTAAGTTGACTGTGTTTACTCCCAGTCATCCAGTGGGACGTTTCTGATGCATAATTGAATGAATTCTTGTTTTGATGCACTGTTGGTTTAATTGAATGTCTGGTTGCACATTTAGAGAGGACTGTACATATTGCTTTATTAGGTTAATAATGTATTTTACAACAGCAGTGCATTGCCTCTAATAAAGAGCTTTGGTTTTAATTTTGAGGGTTTGATGCAGCTGTTAGGAGATGTTGTTGTGCGAACCCTATGTTTATGGGTATTTGTACTAAAGCATATCCATGGAAGTTATGAGGGCTACCTCTTACATGCCTTGAACCCTTTCAGGGGAAACAGTTAATTTATGAATTCATTAATTCAATCATCCATTTATTCATTCGATGGAGGGATGTGTTAGGGCATATAGAAGAAGTGGATGTTTATGGTCTGGGCGTTACAAGACCAAGCTCCAGGGTTAAGGGCAGAGCTAGCAGAAATCGACCCAACTCTAAAAAAAATAGGTCCCATGCTTGTCCATGAAAGGCAAGAAAGAAATCAGAATTTACAGATTGTTCTATGGGGAAAAACATCTTCCAAAACAACTGCGTACTCGAAAGGATCAATGTAATGTAATCAATCATTTCCAAGGTTTTTCCATCCTCAACTAGTCTATAATAAATATATAATGCTAGATTGATATTTTCTACTTTTGCAATGCAGCAATATACTGTGTAACCTAGAATGAGAACAGAAGAATGTCAAAGCTGCAGTCATATTAGCCATAAGACCTTTCCCCCTCTTTTGTCTTTAAACTGAATTCATGTTAGAACCAGTTCAACATTCTCTTTCTTTTTTTTACCCAAATTGTTGCAATTAAGTCATGAGCACAGAATGATTAGCCAACATCATTCACAGTTACATGGAATTGGATCATGCCGAACAGCCATCCATCTGTCTCGCTCGGAGAGGCTTTGCAAAACTGTGTATTTTAAGCGCTGTCCATCTGTTGCGACAATGCTCTTAGATCACTGCGCAGTGTGGAACATATCAAGTTCGGCGAATGTGTGTAAATCAACATAATGCTGATATAGGAGGTAGGGAGAAAAATCACAAATAAATTGGCACTCTAAAGTCACGCTGGGTTCCAAATGGGTGAAATTAGATTGGGAACGCAGAGAGAGCTAGGACTTACAAGCGGCCGTTCATTTTAGATCCTTTTCAAGATTAGTCAGGTACCTTTATTAATATTATGAAGAAGTGATACAGATTTGACCATAGAGGGCTGATAACCACTTATAGGAATAAACCTGATGAATTACACACACAACAGATCGTATCACACATATTACTGGACAAAGTAATACGAAAAGTTCAGACCTTTTTCCTGCATTACATTTCTACAGTTTCTCGTAATGATTTGGCTTTGGATTGTACCCAGGTGCTCCGTACGTGAAGTAATGCTCCTGTTTCTCTTGCTTTTGCCTCCATTCGTTCTCCTATCGTATTGAACCTACCCAAGATGCCCTTTTTACCCATAACCCCTTCAGTTGCTTGTGAATCCAATCCAGTGGCTCCTCCTCCTTTTCCGTTGCTCCCCCCCACCCATCATCACACGCTGCTTCTCCTGTCTCCCCCCCCCCCCACCCCCCCAGGCTCCAGCTGCCAGATGAGAACCCTGGACAGCGGGATTGGCACCTTCCCCCTCCCTGATTCCGTCACCCGGGTCAACGGGCGCCACATTCCCAGATCTGAGTCCAGCCCCGACCGGATGATGGCGAGCGTTCACAGTTCCACTGATCCTGACCAGGACCTCCTCTCGGCCTCTGCTGCTCATTCCTCATCCCATGTGAAAGTGCCTTCCCTGTCTGAGACCCACCCGCATGCATCACCCACCAGTGCCCTGGGCCACTCCCTGTCTGACCCTTCAGTTACTGGAAGAAGTTGTGGACAGGAAGCCCTGAGCTGCCTTCCCAGACCATCCACCTCAGGTAAGACTGGGGGTTCACCTCATATCAACCTCCCCGTTACGTCCCCATTCTATACCCATCTCCCAAAGCGTGCCACACTCCCCTTTATGAATTAAGAAGCATTGGATTGCCATAAGCATCGGCTGTCCACACCAATGTTCTTATACTAGTCCAGTCCCATCATGTGAGGTGGATTGTTCAAGTGCACACTTCAAGGAGAAAAGTCAATGATAGGGACACAACCACTGTTACAGGCTCTGTGTTGTCTCTGTTTCATGCCAATGGTTTTATGTTAGGTAAACCAATGATCCGCAGCTGCATATAAACGCTAGAATAGCTGGGCTGGCTCAGAGGATGTTTGGCCACTATCATGAAACCCTATTTGGTGTTAACCCATCTATAAACTGTGTATAAAATGAGAGAGGATAAAATTCAGATTCTCGCTGGCTCAATTTGATTGCGCAATGAGGTTGGTAGTGTTTTACTTCAATTCACATCATTATGGGGCGGCAGGTAGCCTAGTGTTTAGTGCATTGGGCCAGTAACCGAAAGGTTGCTAGATCGAATCCCCGAGCTGACAGGGTAAAAATCTATCATTCTGCCCCTGAACAAGGCAGTTAACCCACTGTTCCTAGGCCATCATTGAAAATAAGAATTTGTTCTTAACTGACTTGCCTAGTTAAATGAAGATTAAATAAAAAAGTATGAACCTTAAGTCACTCTCAAGAATTCACTATACATGTTCTTCCCTCTCAATCTCAACAGAGGATCCATTCTCCACTTGAAGGTATTCAGTGAAAATGAAAACCTTCTACCTTTGTAGAATGCTGGACTAGATGGACAAGCCTATCAGGCTTGATTTGGTATTCTGAGTGACATTCTGTAGCTCTGCTTAACAAAGGACACTGTGTCCCCCACCCACCTTCACAAAACCCTCCGGATGATACGACCCACAGACCATATCCCAAGGATAAGTCGCTAATACAATTAGACACGCAAACTCACTAGCGACAATAAGCGACATAGATCATAAACCACCTTCTGCCTGTTCTTTCACCGCAGCAACACAACAGCATGACGGTGGGTGGGAGGGAGGGAAGGAGAGAGAGAGGGATCATATAGGCTGGGGGAAGTAACACTAACAATGTACTCGTACAGTATAGGGATGAGTGATCCCAGTGATTTATGCAATCAGGGAATTAGTGTTGATCTGTGTGACCTAAGTACTGCAGTTAAGGTAGGCATGACCAGCAGCTGTCATTATAAGGACTAGAGAAGGAGCCTAATCTCCACCACGGATTCCCTCACAGGTTGTCAAGAAAATGAAAGGACTATTTTGTCCTCGGCACAATACAAATTATTCTGCTGATGTTCCCGCGGCGCCGCGGCCAACGAGGCCCAGTTAATTATATTGTCAGGAGAAGGTAGGATGTTGTAGAGAGAAAAAAAAGAGAGAAGGAAGGGGTAGGTAGTCATTAAAATTCACACTGACTCAGCTGTGGCAATCATTGGATGCTTTGTCATTGGGGGTAACAGTTTGAAGATGGTATTTCGGGGCTGCTTCAAGTCAGAGATGTAGCGGTGTAGTCTTTGTAGGGAGGATGCCATTGACTATTAATAGATGAAATGCCAAACTCCCTCACACTTAAAGAAATTGTAGCATCATGCTCATGTTGTACAGCGTGTGCTTTCAAAGGTTAACAACTATTTTGGCATAGCGTTAGCTAATGATGCATCCCAAATGGCAACCTATGGCCATGGTCGAAAGTAGTGCACTATAAAGGGAATAGGGTGCCATTTGGGATGTAGATATGAGTCTTACTGAAACTCCGGGACCTAAGAGCTTTGACATGTTTTTTTTCCGCCCTCTATGTACGCAATGCGTAGGTTCTCTTCCTGGTGTGAGTGTGTGGGTTTGGTTGTTGTCTATGTCTCATGATTTGTTTCTCTTTACTTTTGAATGATAGATGTGATCAGAAGGAAGCGACTGAGTCAGATAGAGTTATGCAGCACCAGCCACACAGTCACTACTGAGGCCCACGAGGAACAAGTGGAGAAGAAGAGGAACACCAAGGACCTAAACTCATCCAGTGTAAGAAACTTCCCACGCACTATTAGGCCTATGTCAAAGGGGTGGTGTTTTGGGAGCAAAATAGACTGCAAGAGCATAGTTATTGTGGCTTCTGTACAATCCCTATACAATATCACATCTCCAAGAAGCATTATCATTATGAAAGAGTATCTCCGTAATCTGTTGAGGATACAGTGATATTAAAGGGATTTGATCTACTTCCCCAGAGTCAGATGAAGTTGTGGATACCATTTTTATGTCTCTGCGTCCAGTATCAATGAAGTTAGGAGGTAGTTTCGCGAGCCAATGCTAACTAGCATTAGCGCAATAGCTGGAAGTCTATGGATATCTTCTAGCATACAAGTAGATCTAGGGCCTAATTGCTAAAATACCAAAGTATCCATTTAAGGAAGCAATTGCTAACCACGTTAGTACAATGACTAGACGTCTACCGTAGACGTCCAGTCATTGTGCTAACGCTAATTAGCATTTGCTCACGAAACTACTAACTTCCTTCATACTGGATGCTGAGACATAAAAATGGTATCCACAAGTTCATCTGACTCCTGAGAAGTAGTCTTTAAAGGGATTTATCTATCTTCTCATTCTGTTCAGATGTCCCTCTCTTTCGTGAACAGGACAGAGCCGCGAGAGTGTGCACATACTCAGGCAGCAGCAGTGACACCGAGACAGAGTCTGAAGGGAACACGCTAGGCTCCACCCAAAGCACTCTTACCAACAGAGCAAAGACGAGCAACCAAGGTCAGAATCTCGCCTGCATCCCACATCCACAGGCACAATATTGATGTTATTTAGATGTACTGTAGGCCAACATCATTTGATTTTAGACAGTTTATCTTGATTGGTTGATTGATTGATAGATATATTGATTGAAAATGGCTCTCCACAGTTGACTATGAAGAGAAGACAATGAAGAGAAGCAGTGTGGGAAAGTTCCCGTCAATCATGGACTACTATCAACATGACATGTTCTCTCACATAGAGAAGGACGACCACAGGAGGAATTTCTCCCAATACAACTTGTTGCACAACCAGTCATCGCTAGAGGGCAAAGCAGGAGACAGACTAAGCGTAAGTACTTCCTGTTGACCTATGACATACACTGAACAAAAATCTAAACACAACATGCAACAATTTCAAAGATTTTACGGAGTTACAGTTCATATAAGTAAATCAGTCAATTGAAATAAGTTCATTAGCCCCTAATCAATGGATTTCACATGACTGGTCAAGGGCGCAGCCACGGGTGGCCCTGGGAGGGCATAGGCCCACCCACTTGGGAGCCAGGCCCAGCCAATCAGAATGAGTTTTCCCCAACAAAAGGGATTTATTACAGTCAGAAATACTCCTCAGCACGCCCTGCCAAATTCTCAAAACAAAGTTGGAGGCGGCTTATGGTAGAGAAATTAACATTCAATTCCCTGGCAACAGCTCTGGTGGACATTCCTGCAGAGCATGCTCCCTCAAAACTTGAGACATTTGTGGTATTATGTTGTATGACAAAACTGCACATTTTAGTGGCCTTTTATTGTCCCCAGCATAAGGTGCACCTGTGTGATGATCATGCTGTTTAATCATCTTATTGATATGCCACACCTGTCATAAGGAGAAATGCTCACTAACAGGGATGTAAGCACATTTGTGGGAAAAATTGGAGAGAAATAAGCTTTTTTTGCGTATGGAAAATTTCTGTGATTTTCTATTTCAGCTCATGAATCATGGGACCAACAGTTTATATGTTGCATTTTATTTTTGTTCAGTATATTACCTTTGACATATCCTTTTGTAGGTCATCAACTAGATGATCATGGTCTGTTGATGTTGCTTCAGGAGGATCTATTGTACGGACCACTTTACCTCGAACCTCGAAAAAGTCTGATGTTTAGAATACAATTTGACACTAATGTCATCAAGGATGTAGTCAAACTTTCCCTCTAAATGTTATGTGAGATCATGCATTAGCTCAAAGCAAACTGTTTCCATGGTAACTTGCACTCCAACTCATGTGAAAACAAAATCGCTGTAAAGCAACATTTGTCCTTTTCCAGCTTCTCCAGCTTTCTCAAAGTGTGGACAAAGTCCACAAAGCTTGATGTCTTTCACCCTCCTATACAACGCTGTAGTTGGATTGTTCAGACGTTTTCATAAAATAAAATAAATTAAAGTCGCCTAATTGCTTTCGATTGGCTTGCCCTCTCGTATCACGGGGTATTTACCTACCACTATTTAACTTCACTGAATGATAAATGAGGAGCAGTGACCATGAAATGGCCCTCAGCCCCTACTTCCCCTCAGATCAGTGTAGTAGAATAACCTAACACACACACACACACACACACACACACACACACACACACACACACACACACACACACACACACACACACACACACACACACACACACACACACACGACCTGACAGAAAAATCCATAATCTGCAAAAGGATTTGACTCAACTAGAGGTCGACCGAGTAATCGGCATGGCCGATTAATTAGGGCCGATTTCAAGTTTTCATAACAATCGGTAATCGTCATTTTTGGACGCCGATTATGGCAGAATACATTGCATTCCACAAGGAAACTGTGTGGCAGGCTGACCACCTGTTACGCGAGTGCAGCAAGGAGCCAAGGTAAGTTGCTAGCTAGCATTAAACTTATCTTATAAAAAACAATCAATCTTCACGTAATCACTAGTTAACTACACATGGTTGATGATATTACTAGGTTAACTAGCTTGTCCTGCGTTCCTACTTCGCCAAACGAGGGATGATTTAACAAAAGCGCATTTGTGAAAAAAGTACAATCATTGCACGAATGTACCTAACCATAAACATCAATGCCTTTCTTAAAATCAATACACAGAAGTATATTTTTTTAAACCTGCATATTTAGTTAAAAGAAAATCATGTTAGCAGGCAATATTAACTAGGGAAATTGTGTCACTTCTCTTGCGTTCATTGCACGCAGAGTCAGGGTATATGCAACAGTTTGGGCCGCTTGGCTCGTTGTGAACTAATTTGCCAGAATTGTACATAATTATGACATAACATTGAAGGTTGTGCAATGTAACAGCAATATTTAGACATAGGGTTGCTACCCGTTTGATAAAATACGGAACGGTTCCATATTTCACTGAAAGAATAAATGTTTTGTTTTCGAAATGATAGTTTCCGGATTTGACCATATTAATGACCAACGGCTCGTATTTCTGTATTTATTATATTATAATTAAGTCTATGATTTCATAGAGCAGCCTGACTGAGTGGTGGTAGGCGGCAGCATGCTCGTGAGCATTCATTCAAACTTTACTGCGTTTGTCAGCAGCTCTTAGCAATGCTTGCTTCACAGCACTGTTTATGACTTCCAGCCGATCAACTCCCAAGATTAGGCTGGCGATACTAAAGTCTCTGTAAGAACATCCCATTGTCAAAGGTATATGAAATACAAATGGTATAGAGAGAAATAGTCGACGAGTCATTATTACTATAATAACTACAACCTAAAACTTCTTAACTGGGAATATTGAAGAACTGGGAATATTGAATATTGAACCACCAGCTTTCATATGTTCTCATGTTCTGAGCAAGGAACTTAAAAGTTAGCTTTTTTACATGGCACATATTGCACTTTTACTTTCTTCTCCAACTGTAACGATCGTCTGACAGAGGGGACCAAGATGCAGCGTGGTAAGTGCTCATATTAACTTTAATGACACTATAAATAAAACAAGAAAACGAAAGCTAACAGTTCTGCCAGGTGAACACACAAGACAGAAAACATCTACCCACCAAACCCCAAAGGAAAACAGGCTGCCTAAGTATGGCTCCCAATCAGCGACAATGATGTACAGCTGTCCCTGATTGAGAGCCATACCAGGCCAAAACAAAGAAATACAAAAACATAGAAAAAAGGACATAGAATGCCCACCCCAACTCACGCCCTGACCAAACCAAAATAGAGACATAAAAAGGAACTCTAAGGTCAGGGCGTGACACCAACACTGTGTTTTTGCATTATTTAAACCAAATTGAGCATGTTTCATTATTTATTTGAGACTAAATAGATTTTATTTATGTATTATATTAAGTTAAAATAAAAGTGTTCATTCAACAACAAAAAAATGCATGAAATGTATGCATTCACTAATGTAAGTCGCTCTGGATAAGAGCATCTGCTAAATGACTAAAATGTAAAATGTAATTTAAATGTATTGTTGTAATTGTCATTATTATTATATTAATCGGTGTTGGGGTTTTTGGCCATCCAATAATCGGTATTGGTATCGGTGTTGAAAAATCATAATCGGTCGACCTCTAGACTCAGCACAAGTTCAGAGAGAGGGAGAAAGGAAAAAAACATGAATATTTTTTATGTTCTTGAACTGTGGTTCTTACTGTTGGCCTATAGAGGCCTTGTACTATGAAAGAGGAGCAGTACTGAAACTTGCAGCTACTCTGCTAAAGCAAAATACAACGCTGCATGGCTCAGGCTGTATACCTTCTTATTAAACTTACAACATCATCCTTGCCAGTCTCGTTTTGGGGTCAAACATTTCTAACAGATTCAATAAGTACAGATCTATTCCATTCTGCATTGACTGAACAATTGTCTGCTCAAAATTGAATGTGGAAAACGAATGCCCTTGGTGTATACTTTGACCCTGACGAAGGCACTGCATACAGAAACATTGGTTCATCTATTCATTGAATAACTGGGAATAAAATAGAGTATGCAGCTTTTTGTCTCCTCAGCCGTTAGTCTACACTTAATAAAACAATTTTGGATATGAGTCTTCCGCTCCCACTCTACAAAGATGTCTGTACTAAAAGGGCCAGTTTGACTATTTTAATGCCAGTGAAATAAAATAAAATAAATAAAAATGAAATAAGGTAAAGTGTGGTTGCTGGTTGCGGACGTGGGGTTGTAACTGAGATTTTTCTAGGTTTATGTGTGGCTGGCTTCTGCGGTGGTGAGCCGGGGGTTTGAAAGCATGGCTCGGATTGCGATGAGACTCCCTCCAGAAATGCAGCGTCGGACAGAGATCAAGTGCATCCAACCTGCACAGAGATCACCCAAACAATGACAACAAATACACCAAAGACAGAGCAACACTATGGATTTAATCCTACCATCTTTTGCTGTCCAATAATTGGTCTTGGAAAGACCTCACAAGATAATATCTTCATAAATAAAATAAAGAAACTTTGAAAAGACATCTAACACAATAAAGGCCTATGAGGACTATTGACATTGTTTGGTTGAATAGCACTTGACTATTCTAAATTAATCCGTTAATAATTAAATGTTCAAGTTAAAGGTATACAGAATTACAGAAGAGAGAACCTCATTTAATATCCATGAACCAACCAAGATGATGGACCCCCTTTCAACCCATTTTCTCCTTTTCAACCTGTTTACTCCTTATTAACATGGATTTTACCTTAAAGGGACAATGTGTCTCATAAAGGGACACAGTTGCCCTCATGTCCACCCATGACAATACTCCCACAGTGGGGTCTGAAATTATTGACACCCTTGATAAAGCTGAGCAAAAATGACTGTATAAAATAAATAATTAAAATACTGAGCTACAGTATATTGAATGCCCAAAATTGTTTGAAAAATGATATTATTTTATACTACTAATACAATTGGTCAGGGAAAGAGATTTTTTTAACAAGTAATATGCATATTTTTCTCAAAAAGGTAGGGGTCCCAATTACTCAAATTGCTAGGATAATGGTAGTGAGCATTTTTCTAAAATGTTTTATGAGTTGGAGAACACATTGGGAGGTATCTAAGACCATTCCTCCATACAGATTTCTTTCAGATCCTTGATATCCTTCGTCTGTGCTTAGACAAACGATATCCCTCTTCAATTCAAACCAAAGGTTTTCAATGGGTGTCATGTCCGTAGACTGAGATGGCCATTGCAAAATTGATATTTTGTGGCCAATTAACCATTTCTTTGTGGATTTAGATGTTTGCTTGGGGTTATTGTCTCGCTGGAAGATCCACTTATGGTCAAGTTTCAGCCTCCTGGCAGAGGCAACGAGGTTTCTGGCATAAAATGTCCCAGTCCTGGGTAAAGTTCATGATGCCATTGACCTTAACAAGTGCCCCAGGGCCGGTGTAAGCAAAATAGCCCCATTACATCAAAGATCCATCACCATATTTTACAGTAGGTATGGGGTACTTTTCTGCTCATTCTAATTTCCACGTCAAACCCACTACTGGTATGCGTGGCCAAAGAGCTCTATTTTCATTTCATCCAACAAATGTAAAAGCCTGGAGTTTGCTTAATGGCATTATTATTTAAAACAATTAGGGGGTAGATCAGCTTTAATATTGCAAATAGATTTCGGCTTCCATCAATTAAATTGTTTGCATCGTTTCCAATCTCCCATATATATTTTTTTGTAAAAATATACAGTACCATTCAAAAGTTTGGACACACCTGCTCATTCAAGGGGCTTTCTTTATTTTTACTATTTTCGACATTGTAGAAAAGTATTGAAGACATCAAAACTACGAAATAACACATGGAATCGTGTAGTAACCTAAAAAGTGTTAAACATATCAAAATAATTTTGATTTTAGATTCTATAAAGTAGCCACCCTTTGCCTTGATGACAACTTTGCACACTCTTGGCTTTCTCTCAATCAGCTTCAACTGAAATGCTTTTCAACAGTCTTGAAGGACTTCCCACATATGCTGAGCACTTGTTGGCTGCTTTTCCTTCACTCTGCGGTCTGACTCATCCCAAACCATCTCAATTGGGTTGATGTTGGGTGGTTGTGGAGGTCATCTGATTTAGCACTCCATCACTCTCCTTCATGGTCAAATAGCCTTAACACAGGCTGGAGATGTGTTGGGTCATTGTCCTGTTGAAAAACAATTGATAGTCCCACTAAGCGCAAACCAGATGGGATGGCGTATCGCTGCAGAATGCTTTGGTAGCCCATGCTGGTTAAGTGTGCTTTGAATTCTAAATAAATCACAGACACTGTCAAAAGCAAAGCACCCCCACACCATCACACCTCCTCCTCCATGCTTCACGGTGGGAAACACACATGCGGAGATCATCCATTCACCGACTCTACGTCTCACAAAGACACGGCGGTTGGAACGAAAAATCTAAAATTTGGACTCATCAGACCAAAGGACAGATGTCCACTGGTCTAATGTCCATTGCTCATGTTTCTTGGCCCAAGCAAGTCACTTCTTATTATTGGTGTCCTTTAGAAGTGGTTTCTTTGCAGCAATTCGACCATGAAGGCCTGATTCACGCAGTCTCCTCTGAACATTTGTTGTTTAGATTTGTCTGTTACTTGAACTCTGTGAAGCATTTATTTGGGCGGCAATCTGAGGTGCAGTTAACTCTAGTGAACTTATCCTCTCCAGCAGAGGTAATTCTGGGTCTTCCTTTCCTGTGGCAGTCCTCATGAGAGTCAGTTTCATCATAGCTCTTGATGGTTTTTGCGACTGCACTTGAAGAAACTTTCAAGGTTCTTGCCATTTTCCGAATTGACTGACCTTCAAGTCTTAAGGTAATGATGGACTGTCATTTCTCTTTGATTATTTGAGCGGTTCTTGCCATAATATGGACTTGATCTTTTACGAAGTAGGGCTATCTTCTGTATAACCACCCCTACCTTGTCACAACACAACTGATTGTCTCAAACGCATTAAGAAGAAAATAAATTCCACAAATTAACTTTTAAGATGACACACCTGTTAATTGCAATGCATTCCAGGAGACTACCTGATGAAGCTTGTAGAGAGAATGCAAAGAGCGTGCAAAGCTGTCATCAAGGCAAAGGGTGGCTACTGTGAAGAATCTCAAATATAAAATATATTTTAATTTTAACACTTTTTTGGTTACTACATGATTCCATACAGTATGTGTTATTTCATAGTTTTGATGTCTTCACTATTATTCTACAATGTAGAAAATAGTAAAAGAAAAAAACCTTGAATGAGTAGCTGTGTCCAAACTTTTGACTGGTACTGTATGTATATATATTTTCCTCTAACCCTACATCCCCTTCCCTAATTGGAGTAAACTAATGGACAACAACACTTAGGCTTCTACTTCTAGCTTATACATTCTATATACTGTACATTTTATTAAGGACACAGTATATTTTACAATAGTTATCTTTCGTTAGTTTTTTGGCCCATCCTTGTTTGTGTTTCGTCCCAGCTACCCTTAACCCCGCCCATCTATCACTGAAGTCCATCCAGTTTTGATTTCTATTTGCAATATTATTATTTAAATGTGCGATGATGTTTCACAAAAGCTCTGAACCTTTCTATTCTCTTAGTTTCTACAGATTGTAAATTAAAGATACATTTTTGCTAAGAGTATTATTATATTATTGATCGATTGACTAGGAATTTTTAAATCACCCAGCAGTGTTAAATGGCATTGGCACTTGGATTCGATTGGAACTGGTGCTTTGGTCAGATTACATGAAAATAGAGGTCTTTGGCCACGCACACCAGTGGTGGGTGTGGCACCAAAATGAGAATGTATGAGTCGTAAAGAAACCCATACCTACTGTAAAATATGGTGTTGGGACCACACTGTATATGTGACCATTCACAGTCAGTCAGGTAAGTTTATAATATCGTCATGGAAGATTCGTTTGGGAAATGTGTGGAAGGTGCGGACGGGGAGCACGGGTGCAGTGTGAGATTGGGTGATTTAAGTGCCTTTAATAACCTTTCACAAACACTCAGGAGAGTGATGTAAAGCTCGGCAGCTCTCATCAGGGACCTCATGGCCCAGCCTGGCCCCCATTCATCATCCTGACACTGCCTGACAGCCACGCTGCCTGCCTGCCTCTCTGCCTGCCTGGCTACACCCCCTCTTCCCTCTGCCTCCTTCAACCCCACCCCCTTTTCTTTCTACATCTTTCTCAGTTTGGCTCTCATCCTCTCTTTCTTCCCTTCTCTTTCTTTCCTTCTCTCCTTTTTTCTCTCTTTCTTTCCTCCTCTCCCTTGTTCTCTCTCTCACTCCCTTCTCTCTCTCCCTTCTCTCTCTACCTCCCATCTTTTTCTCTCTCCTGATGGGTAATAGAGATTGCTGCAGGCCTCTCTGACAGGGGGAAAACAGAATTAGATGCTGTGCTGGGGCCGGGCATGGCAGGACCTAAGGAGCCAGACCAGAGAGGGCCAGGTTACACAGCCATATGCCTCATAACTAAATAATATCTGTGTTCACACCTTCTCCCCAGCTGCTTGTAACAGCTTGTTACCTGGAGCACTAATGTAATGGGGAGAGAGAGGGATGTTTTTGGTCTTGGACATGCAATTGGAAATAGAAGTACAGACATGTAAGTGTGGAGGCCCATATATATATATAGTGGGGGGAAAAAATAAAAAATTCCCTCATTAAAATGCAAATCAATTTATAACATTTTTGACATGCGTTTTTCTGGTTATTTTTGTTGTTATTCTGTCTCTCACTGTTCAAATAAACCTACCACTAAAATTATAGACTGATCCTTTCTTTATCAGTGGGCAAACGTACAAAATCAGCAGGGGATCAAATACTTTTTTCCCCCACTGTGTATATATATAGATTTGAATTGCATGTCAGCTGCTACTGCCTATACATACATACATACATACATACATACATACATACATACATACATACATACATACATACATACATACATACATACATAAACTCAGCAAAAAAAGAAACGTCCCTTTTTCAGGACCCTGTCTTTTAAAGATAATTTGCAAAAATCCAAATAACTTTACAGATCTTCATTGTAAAGGGTTTAAACACTGTTTCCCATGCTTGTTCAATGAACCATAAACAATGAATTAACATGCACCTGTGGAACGGCTGTTAAGACACTAACAGCTTACAGACGGTAGGCAATTAAGGTCACAGTTATGAAAACTTAGGACACTAAAGAGGCCTTTCTACTGACTCTGAAAAACACCAAAAGAAAGATGCCCAGGGTCCCTGCTCATCTGTGTGAGCGTGCCTTAGGCATGCTGCAAGGAGGCATGAGGACTGCAGAGGTGGCCAGGGCAATAAATCGCAATGGCCGTACTGTGAGACGACAGGACGGACAGCTGATTGTCCTCGCAGTGGCAGACCACGTGTAACAACACCTGCACATGATCGGTACATCCGAACATCACACCTGCGGGACAGGTACAGGATGGCAACAACAACTGCCCGAGTTACACCAGGAACGCACAATCCCTCCATCAGTACTCAGACTCTCCGCAATAGGCTGAGAGAGGCTGGACTGAGGCCTGTTGTAGGCCTGTTGTAAGGCAGGTCCTCACCAGACATCACAAGCAACAACGTTGCCTATGGGCAAAAACCCACCATCGCTGGACCAGACAGGACTGGCAAAAAGTGCTCTTCACTGACGAGTCGCTGTTTTGTCTCACCAGGGGTGATGGTCGGATTCGCGTTTATCTTCGAAGAAAAAACGTTACACCGAGGCCTGTACTCTGGAGCGGGATCGATTTGGAGGTGGATGGTCCGTCATGGTCTGGGTCGGTGTGTCACAGCATCATCGGACTGAGCTTGTTGTCATTGCAGGCAATCTCAAAGCTGTGCGTTACAGGGAAGACATCCTCCTCCCTGATGTGGTACCCTTCCTGCAGGCTCATCCTGACATGACCCTCCAGCATGACAATTCCACCAGCCATACTGCTTGTTCTGTGCGTGATTTCCTGCAGGACAGGAATGTCAGTGTTCTGCCTTGGCCAGCGAAGAGCCTGAATTTCAATCCCATTGAGCACGTCTGGGACCTGTTGGATTAGAGGGTGAGGGCTAGGGCCATTCCCCCCAGAAATGTCAGGGAACTTGCAGGTGCCTTGGTGGAAGAGTGGGGTAACATCTCACAGCAAGAACTTGCAAATCTGGTATAGTCCATGAGGAGGAGATGCAGTACTTAATGCAGCTGGTGGCCACACCAGATACTGACTGTTACTTTTGATTTTGAACCGCCCCCCCTTTGTTTAGGGACACATTATTCCATTTCTGTTAGTCACATGTCTGTGGAACTTGTTCAGTTTATGTCTCAGTTGTTGAATCTTGTTATGTTCATACAAATATTTACACGTTAAGTTTGCTGAAAATAAACGCAGTTGACAGTGAGAGGATGATTCTCTTTTTTACTGAGTTTACATACATACACACACAGTATACCGTTAGTGGTATATGAACAATAAATATTTCAGACACACAACAATTGTCCAGAATCCCAGTCAGGGAGAAGAACAGCCATTCTCTCTTTGGCCTCCTTATCGACTGACTGACTCTTAACACCTTCTTTAGAAAGTAAGAATGTTTCCAGCGTATATATTCTTTCAGAATCCCAGTTACCCAAGACATTCCCATTGAACTGAAATACCTCAGTGTTGCTAGATGATAACCAATTAGCCATTGACAACCTCTTTTTCCACCTGAAGTGCCCCTGAGGTGATGTTTTCCTGTGTGTTCCGTTGTAAAGGATACACTTCAACTGGCTCCTTAGGTGCCAGCGGATGGTCAAGGTCTGCACGGAGGTTGGTTTCGACCCACAGACGAGTGGTAATTGTGTTTCACCAAATCAAATTCAATCACAGATAAGAATCCCTCCTGCCGAGATAGAGAGCTCAGTGCTGTTTGGAGAAGAGCAGGACCATGATTGCTGTTCCTCACTGTCATAGGCACTGAACGAAAGGCCATCCCAATTCCAATCACTGATCACAATCAAGCCATACACCCTCTGCTCTGTTCTCATGGTCTTCCACCACCATGCACCTGTAGACGACACTACACTGGCACATACTATAGGGTCTGTTTCCTGGACCCAGATTGAGCCTAATCTTGGACTAAAAAGCATTTTCGATATGGCACTTTGGATTCTCTGGATTCTCCATTCTTTACTAGAATGGAGATATGTGTCAGTGTGCAAATTAGAATGACATTTGTTTTTATCACCAACCCTTGAATTACCATTATTAGTCATTGTACCTCAAAAGTGATATTTTTCAGAAGTCTGGGGTATTTCTGATTTTCTCTGTGCTGATTTAGTACATGAAGAATATCTAACCCGCAGTGCCTGTGTTTAGAATGCATTATTGTAAACCGCCAGATTGTTATTGGAGTGGTTGGAGTTCCTGGGAGGAAAGCCATTTCTAAGAGGCACCTGGCAATGAACACTTAATGATGAGGAGTTAGTGTAACCCCGAGGGCGGTCTATACCCCTGATAATATGGTAATACCTCTGTATACTCTCCACCCAGGAAATGTGTGGATGGCTTGGCCCCTTCGGTAGATTGGCTGGAGGAAAATCCAGTTACCCAGAGAATTGAGTTTACCTTTACCACAGATAAAATGCAGCCAGAGAGCACAGGCTCCATCTAGTAATTCCTCAAATTATTTCAAGATTCCTCAGTGTATTTCTGCATAAATATTTCCGTTAAGATATTCTAATAGTTATTGACCAAGGTTGAACATAACATATATTTTTTTCTATTGAAGATGTGTTTTGTATTCACTGTGGTTAGATTTATGACAGTATGTGGAAAAATGCATTATGCGTGATTTCTGTGATTATGCTAGATTGGAGATGCAGAGCTTTTTATATATATTTATCTCACTGGGGACTTCTCCTATTGTTGTGTTGCCAATTTACTCAAGGTTGGTGGAATGGCTTGGAGGTGTTTTCCATGAAAAAAGGCAATGAGTTCAGCAACCAAACACGATTAAAGTGTACATGCCAAAAATATTTCTCAAAGTACATAAACAACAGGACCTAGAGGGCTCTAGTGATTCATCCTGAAACTGCAACATTAATGCTGCAATCTGGGATTTATTTCTTAGCAAAATGGCAGCCCCACTCTTGTTGTGGTATATTCTTCAACACACAATGGATTGAAATCTCCATTGAACAGATACCCAGATCCCACATTATACCTTTAAGTGAGATTCTCTGTGCATACCAAAAACAATATGTCAGTATGCAAAATGATATACAATAGATGTTTGCTCTACAGTATATTTGAGGTTAAGCCATTTGTGTTAATTTATAGCGAGAGTAAGCCGGCCACCGTTTGAATCGTTTCTTTTTTTAACCACATGGGCTGCTGACAACATTATAATATGTTGTGTTAAAACAGCTACGAAGGAGAATCACTCTCCCTCTCTCCCTGTAGAGAGGTTGATATCTCACGGCAGATTCCCCCAGATGGACTTATTGGGCCTTAAGCATGGGAGGAGAATGAACAAAGCTCTCAATAAATCAATGCGATACTCAGGAATGGCAGTAGTCAAATTGCTTTGTAGTGTTGCATCACGCTGAAGTAGATGTACACTGAGTGTACAAAACATTTCCATGACATAGACTGACCTCGTGAGTCAACATGGGTCAGCATTCCTGTGGAACACGCTCGACACCTTCTAGAGTCCATGCCCCAATGAATTGAGGCAGTTCTGAGGGCAAAAGGGGGTGCAACTCAATATTAGGAAGGTGTTCTTAATGTTTTGTACACTCAGTGTAAATTCAGCCTTTTTTTTGTTGTTTCTGGATATTCTTTAATGAGAGACCAAGTGACAGATTACTTATATGAAATGATATGGAGAAAGGGGCAATCTGGGAAAGCTTCATTGTTGTTTGAATACCAGATTGACCCTTTAAAGTGTGATAACAATGTGTTGCGGTGTGGACTCAGTGTGGGCAGATAACAAAAACGCCTCTCGTCTAATTTTCTCCTCTCTTGTTTCTCTTGTTTTTGCTGTAGAAAGGGAATCAAGAGGACATGACGACAGGCGGCTGCGACGGAGGGGACCAGGCCGGCTCCAGAGACGTGTCCTTGGAGTCCCTGAACAAGTTGAACAGCAGTGGGCTGGGGCTGTACCCGGAGACAGAACTAAGGCCCAGTAATGGTGACTGCTCCTGTTCCGCAGGGGAGAGAGAAGAGGACTGCTGCAGCAGGGCTGACAACGAGCCCTCGTCGTCCAGCTACTACTCCAACAAGCCCGGGGCGGAGCGTGTGGGTTCTCTCAGCGATTCGCTTTACGACAGCTTCTCCTCATGCACCAGTCAAGGCTCCAACGATGTGTAGAGTAAGAAAGTGGAGGCCGGGGTCGATTCTGTGGAGTCCTCTGCTACTCCCACCAACCGAAGCACTTAGGTCACAAGGAAGGAAGTGATGTCATAGGGGATGTCATAAGGACGTGAACCCAGACTGTACAGTTTGCATGACCTCTAACCTGGACAATTAAACTATAGGCTACAACCTTACCACCGTTCAAGGTGTGGAAAGCAATATTAGAAATTGTCTTCTAGCATTATATATTTTTTCCCGACGGGGGAATGTTTTTTATCATTGCACTGTAAAAAAATACTGTACAAAGTTTTTAAGGAATTTAAAAAGTGAAATTCAACTTGAAGACACAACTAGAGTAAATACCACCAAATCAAACCAATCAGTAATATCATCAGGAGCAACTGATGATGCCTAGTAGTGTGAAGCAATACCTTAAGAATCATCAAATGTGCAAAAAACTGTTACGGTTGTTGGACGTGGATAGATGGTTTTCTCACGGATCATTATTTCTCAAATTTGAATTGGAACAATGTTTTACTGCCACAGTGTTGTATGCCATAATGGCAGGCCTACACACCACAACTACCATCATGCAATACACTGCAACCCATACCATGCAATCATAGCTCCTAAAGCCATTGGCTCAGACGTGTACGATTTCCAGACTGCTGTGGTATCTTGAAAGTTGCATGGTGAACTAAAATGTGACACGCATTAGAACAAGAACAAATAATGTATATATTTTTTGAAGTGGTGTGATTTATACTTTATATTAAGTGACCTAAATACATGCATATGCACATTTAATTGAACCACCAGTGCTGTGGAATCTTAAAGAATAATATCCAGCATATTGAATGTACTGGAGTCAGTACTGACTTTGAGTTGTATTACAGATGAGAAAGACATGATCAATACATGATCAATCATTTCTACCAGCAAGTCAAAACTGTCAAGCTGAACTTCAACTGCTGTGTAGTAGCGTATAGGGACACTTCGGGATATTTGGCAATGAAGCCCTTTATCTTCTTCCCAAGTCAGATGAACTCATGGAGGCCATTATTATGTCTCTGCATCAAGTATGAAGGAAGTTAGAGTTAGTTGTGTGAGCCAATGCTAACTAGTGTTAGCGCAATGACTGGACGTCTATGGTATCTACTAGCATGCTAGCAGTTACCATAGACTTCCAGTCATTATGCGAACACTACTTAGCAGCATCATTCAAACTGCACGCAGAGACATACAAATGGTATCCACGAATTCATCTGACTCTGGGGAAGTAGAAAAAAAAATCCTGAAGTATCCCGTACCATCACCATTGTACTTGGGTCACTCAGTATTTAATGTAAACAGAACTAAACTAGTGTCTGAATGGTACTTATGAATCAGAAACTTCTGTTGGCTTCAATAACACATTTGCAAGGTCTATGCTAGTAGCTCAGGGAAAATGCAACGCTTATACCTAGTTACCTTGAATATAAGGTTACCACTCACGGAAAATGCTGTCATTTTTTTAATTGAAAACAGACATTTTTTGAAAAGTAAAACCTTCATGAACTGCAGGATAACAGAACTGTTGAAATTGTGTCTCTTGTAGAATCACAAAACACTCCTTTCTTTGTATATTTTGTTTGTGTGTTAAAAACTGCAATTAAGTTAATATCAGAATGGAACATTGCTGACTGGTATATGCAATTTTAAATTTAAATCATTGTGTTATGTTTGCCAATCATTCAACCTTGTCTATATGTCTTCTGATTGAGAACAGCTCAACTTTTCTTGATCGTTTCCTCGTTTTGTGACTTCCTGTAGAGTTTGTCGATACAAAATGTTTTATTTTGTCGAATAAAAGCTACAACTGCAACCTTTTATCACTTTATCCTATAACACATTTGAAACGTAGTATGAATAAATCATCATGCCAAACGTGCTAATTTGATTCTGGTTCTAATCAAAAACAGATTGTGTACGTTTCATTGTTTGAACAATTTTCCATGAAACTGTTAACAATATGTAAGGAGAGTCTTGCTAAGACCATAATGTGTATTTTTTCTAGCTGGCGAGTATTTATATCCCACTTTTTGTACATGGAACTGTATAGTGTTGTTTAATTGTCCTACTTCACATCTTCTCTGCTTGATTGTTCCTTTGTAAGAGAACCTGTTACCAGCAGTGTTACTTTGGTAATTACGTGTGCAATTTTGGCTGTTACATTAGACTTTTAATGATATATTTTATGTAATCATTTCCAATAAAAATAAAAATAAATGATTTCCTATTTTCAATTTGGTGCAGCTTCCGTAAATGTTGGAGGTTGACGTGTGTGTGTGTGTGTGTGTGTGTGTGTGTGTGTGTGTGTGTGTGTGTGTGTGTGTGTGTGTGTGTGTGTGTGTGTGTGTGTGTGTGTGTGTGTGTGTGTGTGTGTGTGTGTGTGTGTGTGTGTGTGTGTGTGTCATACAGGTGTGCATTCAATATCATATACTGTAGTCAAATGTAAGGTACTGATCTTTGCCATTGCGCTCATAAATGTGTACCTGAAATGTCTGTAAGTAGGCTACAGCAGGGAATTGTTAATAATGGCAAGAGAAGGTTTGAGCCACGTCCTGTCTTCAAATGCTTGCCATAAAGCTCATGTCATATTCTTCAACTACAAAACGTGTTAAACGTATAGCCCGTGTTCACAGAGCTTTACTCTCTGAGACAGTGCTTATAAAGCAGGGGGATTTATAACAATTAGTCTCTTGATGGGTAATTATGCGACTATAAATAAAAGTAATTAATTCAGCCACCCAAGAGTGACTTCCAAACATCTCTCTCTCTCTCTCTCTCTCTCTCTCTCTCTCTCTCTCTCTCTCTCTCTCTCTCTCTCTCTCTCTCTCTCTCTCTCTCTCTCTCTCTCTCTCTCTAACTGAAACGTACAAGATCCATAACAGACACAGAAGAACCACGAGATGATCTCAACAAATGTATTTAATGAATAGTAGCCTTTCTAAATATGGTTAAATGTGCATGGCTGCCAACGGTGCATTCCATGCCCAAATGCCTATCCAAAGGTGACTTTTTCATATTTCGACGCAATTAACAGTCACGGATCTGCGTGTGTAGGATATGAGTGATTGATGAATTGCTTCCATATGACGAGCTTTCATCACGTGGTACGTTTTATGATTTATCTTTATCCAATTTCACTGGAATTCTGCAACGTAGTCTCTCGAACCGCAGAGCTCGCCCTCGTCCAGCGCTGCGCGTCACATTCCTCGCTGCAGAATGTGCTCTAACACTTTGATGCCACGGATCCATCTAAGGGTTTTGCTTTCGTTTTAAGTTCACCTGGTCTGATGTGTTCCTCTAAAGTGTCATTTGGGAGAGGATGTTGCTTCTCATTTATGCAACTTTGCTTGGAATTTTCCTCAAAACAGGTATGCTAAACTTTGGAGACTGCGTAATCTTACATGTGTTGGCTTGCTGCGTTGTATTCGGATGCTGAGAGCATTTCCTCGTGATGTGTCAACGTTTCCAAGTATTCCAATCTATTTCAAGTTTGGATTATGGTTAAATGATTTTGGGCAGCTTTTTTTTGTCGGATGAAAACAATTAAATCGTTTTCAGAAGTCCAGGAGAGGTCTAGTAATGCCAACAGTGAGGCGCGCAGGAGGTTACCGTTGCAGATCAAATCATTTAATTAAATGCATTTATAACTGTCTTGGAATAAGAAATTGTGGCACAGATTCTTGGATTTTACATTTTTAATGACACCTGCGCTACAGCTAGAGAAAATATGTCACCTTAGGTCATAATTGCGTCTGTAAAACTATTGCGCATATCACCTGTGCAAAGGCCGATATTTTCAAAATGTGATTTAGGCTACTATTTTCCATATCTTTGATTCAATTTAAGGATGTTGTTTAAAAATGTAAAATGTTAAATAATAGAGCGTGACATGCTGAAACATTGAACATTATTCCATATTTAGAGCATCTTTCTGATCTTACAATTGCCCAACATGGCATGCTAATTAGGCTATTAAGTATTCCGATGAATTGCTATTAAACATGACTAGACACCATTACACGTGACGAATGTATTCACTCATTTTATAAAGGAGAGGGACATGTGTAGGCCACTTATTATCAATAGCTAATTAATAGCTCTCTAATTGACAACACAAATGCAATTCAACATTTTATTTTACAGGTGTAGGCATTCCATCAAGCTCAAATGATAAGGAACATGACTGATCAACAGTTGTCAGCTCAGGCGAATGTAGTAAACTAAATCACAATTTTTTAGTGGGTGTTAAATGAGCTGGTCTACCACTCCATGAACACCTGGGATGAATATTAATATCACTAAATATGCAGAGAACAACAAAGCTGTCTATTTTCAGATGACTGTGGAAGGAAAATACACAATTGAAGATAGATTACGGCAAATAAACGGATTTCTCAATCCATATGGGTCACCTTATAGCAATGATATGGTAATAACGTATACAACTGGTGGTAATGTAGTTGTTAAAAAAGGTTCAGGTAAAATGACAATGATAATCCATGTCAGTGGAGTGGTCCGCATTGTCATTCCAACATACGTCCACGGATCATATCATCAGAATGATGTGACAATCAGCCGCTCAGAGCTTTTCCAGTCCATATTTCCACTTGAACCCATTGCACATGGCATATGAACAGTGGCGTGTAAGAACTTGATCTCACCAGAAATGCCTCTGGTGTAAATAACATACAAATGTTCTGTCCGTTCTGAGTTGGATGTGCTGCGTTTGGTTAACATACCTACTCCTTAAACATCCTCTTCATTGTTAGCAGAAATTACTTCTAAGTCATTTGATGAGGTTTTTACCTCAGTGAAAAGGGTATTGCGGAACAATATGAACAGCATAGACAATATGTATATAACTTTATGCTTGCCTAAATGTTCATTGTATATAGTGTCAATATCCAGTGGTTTATAGAGGGCAAATACAGCACAGTCTAGGATGTGTTTAGGCACTTTATGAGACTCTATTGCTCGGTTGATGGATGGAGTTTTGAAGCATTTATCTGGTTTTAAAGTAATTACGCTCTGATTTGTTTGGGGGATCCTTTTCAATTGAATTTGTGCTTGATGGCGCTGTCAGACTGGGAAATGAATGACTGTCGCCATTTCAATAATTAGAACACAGTACTATCTGTCATGGAGAACAAATGACCTGAAACTGTGGCGCTTGAGAAAATGTTGAATTATTGTTTATCATTGCACGGTCATGCATGTTTCTGCTAAACCCCCATTTGCAAACCCAGAATCAGATTGTGCTCTCCATGCGTGCTCTCTATTCAATTCTTCCGATTTTTCATCCCCGTGAAACAACTTTGCATGAAAAGCCAACCATCTGTCATTCTTTGTTAATCTCAATTTCCATTTAATTCCAATCAGTCATGTTAGAATGAATTCATCTCATTTGAAGTCAGTGCTGGAGCAACAGCTTCATTGAGTGTGTGGATAAAGCACTTTGTCTGAAACACTCTGGCTTGATTGTTTTGACCTGTAGCAGTCACAATGGCAATTATTATTTTAGTGGGTAAAGTTGAAGGGCCTTTTTCCCTGCACAGATACAGTATGCCCAGCTTCCACACACAATTGTGTCTGACGGCTCTATATTAAGTGTAGTTGGCAAGTAAATGAGAGTATGGATTTATATTGTTGAAACATATTTGTTCATTATTTTCAGTCAAAATCCCTTCATCCTGACTCCAGATATGTTTGTGCATTAAACAACGCCTCTCTACTGTGTTTCTTTGTTGTCTTGACAGATGTGTACGTAGTCAGAGAAGTATGTGTTTTGTGTGACTTGTCAGTGCTTTCTGTGGTGTGGTACAGAAATGTCATCATATTAGCTCAAATGCCTATTGTCTGATATTTGTAACATGTCCGCATGTGTAAGGACAGCATCAACATCGACTCTCCAACATGAAATTCTCTTTGAGATAATCTTCACATTTGTTATTCATCGAGGAGATCCAGTCTTTTTTCCCCCCAGAGTCCACCTCCTTTTCCTCTGATCATTGCAAATAGGGACCAAGTTGACTTTCAAAATGCCAGCAAAGAGACTTTTTCATTTCAAAGATGAATTTGTCTCTCCTCGAGGATACAGTTCCTGGTCTGTGGTAATGGCAATAGATCACGAAAACACTTATTCTTGATTAGTTGGGAGGAAAATATGTGGGGCTGAAAGGCCCCAGATGAACAAGGGATAATACTAATGACTGAACTGCCCAAAATAACATTTTCAAATCTTTCAAGTAAAATTTTAGGCCTAATCTTTCAAAAACTTTCAGCGTTTTGATCAAACCTGCCTGGAGTGCCGGTTGGGCAGAGTTGCTTTGCACTTTTTTGAATGGTTATGATGTGCCAGGCAAGCTCAATCAAGCACAGCTAAACACACTTGAAAGAATTTGCCTGTAGTCTCTCTTGACCAACATTCATAGACTAATGAGATTACTACAGCATATGCCAGATACTGGTGAACTGTTCTTATGGGCTTTTTTTTTTGACCCTTGTGGTTCTTCCTGTCTGTCTCTTGTACAGGTTATGCTCTCCAGATCCAGTGTTACCAGTGTGAGGAGGTGAAAAACAATGAATGCTCCACGCCGGAGTTCATTGTCAACTGCACGGTCAACGTGCAGGACATGTGTCAGAAGGAGGTACTGGTGAAGAAGGATGGTAAGAAAACAGCATCTCCTGGGCAGTCCCATTCCTTTCATCGTTTGTTCTTTATTGGATAGAGATAGTGGGAGAGTAGTCCCTTCTCACAGATGCTGTATCTCCGCCACAGCAGAGCGTGAGCTTTAGTCTGACGAGAGAGACTAGTGAGAGAAAGACAGGAAGTTTGGGGGATCTGTTTTGTGTCAGAAGGGTGTGGGCCGGATTAGAACCCACGCCGAACACAATATAAATGTGTTCTGCAGCTAGACCACCCCAGGCCACACTGCCTTCTCTGACACCTACCTTGCCATGCAAAACCAAGCCACACCGGACTGTGACACTTTTAACATGTGACCTAAATAAGGTAGATTTTCCTCTTTCGTGTACTTCCTCTCTATCTCTGAATTCAGTGGAACTGATCTATAGGTTCTCCTTGTAACGTCAACAAATGAGATCATAAACTAGGCCTATACGTATGCCCACTAAATCAATTGGGAACTATCAAAGAATCTCCATAGATGAAGAGGCTATTACCATAGTTAATTCATGGTTTATGGCTCATATTCTTTTAATGGGATTATCCCAAAGGGTGGTTAACCCCCTTGGTTGCTGGTTGCTGTACTCAGTTGATCCATGCATCATTTTTTTTATTATAAACTGGGTAATATGAGCCCTGAATTCTGATTGGCTGAAAGCTGTGGTATATCAGACCGTATACCACGGGTATGGCAAAACATTTATTTGTACTGCTGTAATTACATTGGTAACCAGTTTATCATAGCAACAAGACACCTCAGGAGGTTTGTGGTATATGGCCAATATACCACAGCTAAGGGCTGTATCCAGGCACTCCGTGTTGCATCGTGCTTAAGAACAGCCCTTAGCAGTGGTATATTGGCCATACAGCACACCCCTTCGTGCCTTATTGCTTAATGAGATAACGCCCTTCAAATACACTAGGACTATTGATCCTACCACATCCAATGTTATTACATGTACAGTATGTCACTTGTGATCAAATGTATGCTTTCATTTACAAGAGTATTCAAAAAATGTACCAAGACCATCATACATGTATCTAGATTGTCTTTAGCGAGTGTTTTATGCCCAAACTATGTCTCTGAACATGATGGTTGACAAACTTCATCACTCAAAGCCAATGATCTATGGCAATAATGTCATGAACAAATGTACACTGTGTGTAATGCTGTGTAATGGTTTGAATAACCTTGAGATAAAGATGCACTTTTGTGTGAAATGCACACGCTTACAGTATATTCACAAATCTTTTCCAGTCTCTGCACTCTTTAGAAAGGTCTTCTGAGTCATTTGATACTAATGCGATGTTGGCAAAGGGATTCTTATGTGCTCCTGTAAAGCAGATAAAATGAAAATTCATGCATACTTTTATTCTAACATAAAACCTTCTAGCAATGTTGGTAATGAATGTGTTCCTTAGTTTGATCATTTCATATAATGTCAGCCTGAGACCAGGAGCCTAACTAATTATCTTTATATGCAGCAACCACAATTTATCACAAATAATGAATTTGCGAATTACCACAACATTATCGTGGAAAGAAACACTTGCATAATGTGTTTATGATATGTGAAGACATCTGTAACGTAATCCTCAGGGAAAGTTGGCTTTTGCACGTGAATTGGTGTCAGCTTGGTCTCTACCCATTCCTCTCCCCAACAAAGGTTTGGGGACTTGGTTTGTTAGACTGTCTGTTCTAAATGTGCATGGTGATGAAGTATGGAACAAAGAAGAGGGTTGATTAAGCTAAAGTTGTATTGTTAGTTATGTCAAACTTAATAGCAGTAATCAGGGGCTGATGCAGGCTGAAATTGTCTACTTTTGTCTTGAAGGCTTGTCTGACGTCTTTGAGACAAAACAAGAATATTGTATTGCATTTACAAATTGCCACTTCGTCTGACAGCTCATCTGTCATTATTTCAAGAGAAAGACGAGTAAATTAGAGCAGTAAAGTTTTGATGGAACTTTTAACCTGACTAGCAGTTCTCTTCCCCCTTTCATCTATTTCCTCTCTACACTTTAATTAGAACTTTTCGTAACACTTTACTTAACGTCGACAGGTATAACGCATTATGCTACAGTTACAATGCAATGTAAGACTTGTCGTAAGCACTTAGGAACTTATGAATGACGTCCTACCAGGGAACAGTGGGTTAACTGCCTTGTTCAGAGGCAGAACGACAGATTTTTACCTTGTCAGCTCAGGGATTCGATCCAGCAACCTATCGGTTACTGGCCCAATGCTCTAACCACTAGGCTACCTGCCGCCCCTTCTCATCATTATGACAGCTCTTTGCAGTCTGTTGACAAATTTCCACAAAGAACACATTATAAACCTTGTATAAAGACATTATAAGCATCCATATATGCTTATAACAAGTACTAATGCTTATAGATTCAGTGGAGCTTGAGTCACATCTCCAGGGTCACCTTGGATTTGTTTGTGTCCAAAAGCCCAGTGTCTATTTCCTAGGAAAGAGTAGGGAGAAGTGGGAGTTGTTGAGTCCCTGCAAGGTGTTCATTCATCAGGCAGGGAGACGCAGGCTTTCTTACCACCTCCTGTGGTAAGACTAATGGCACAACAATATTTCCATGAAATCGAAACACGTGCATTCTCTCGCCACCATATATATCAAAGCATAGTTTTGTTGCAATTGTTCCATAGTTTGAGAGCATTATACTCTATGTTTAGATGACCTTCTCAATGTTTTATTTTGTATAATGGCTCTTCAAAGATTCCAGGCACTTAGAGGACCACCTCCCAGTAATATGAACCACTCCAGTATTGATCAGGATAAAGTACTGTTAAATTGCAAATAGCACTGAATTACAACATACTGTATGTCTCAAGAATTTCTCACTAAGCTAAGATCCTAAGGCTAATATTTTCAAATCACCACATTTGCTTGATGTGTAATTGTTATTCCTGTATATTTGTGAAAAAAGGTAGATTAGATATTGCTTTGTCTGATTTTCACAGATATTTGCTTTACGTACAAGAAAATGCACTGTAAAAGGGTGAGAGACATGGCATAGGCCAGACATAACATAAAACATACACACATTTATGAAAACAAAACAAAAATGACAGTTGAAGGACTTTTACCCCTCCCTTCCCCAGTGCTTGTGCTACCTCAGTTTGCTCCGAGACTTGGCTCAGTTTCACCAACAGTCTCACTACCACATATACCTTGACCTGGACTTCCTGTATAGCTTTGCACTATCCCTGACTGCTTCTCTCTCTCCTTCTTCAGGCATATTTTACCGCAAGTCCTGCGCCTCATCCGGGGCATGCCTCATATCCTCGTCAGGCTACCAGCAGTTCTGCACTGGAAGGATCAACTCTGTGTGCATTTCCTGCTGTAACACACCGCTCTGCAATGGGCCCCGGAAGAAGAACCGCCCGGTCCCGTCAGCCGCGACCTTTTCATTTTCCTCCCTTCTTTTGCTGCTGGTCTCCCTCACGCTGGTCTCCCTCTCTCTGACATAGATCTAGAGGCGTCCATTTGTCCCCTACTCTACCCAAAGATAACACTAGAGTATTATGAGAGTACATATAGCCTACAGTGTACATAACACTACGTAGTGTATTGGCTACATCAGACTCTAGTGTCGTCTTTGGAGAAGAATCCTATACGTAAGAGACTATCACAGGAGGTTGGTGGCACCTTAATTGGGGAGAACGGGCTTGTGGTAATGACTGGAGCAGAGTAAGTGGAATGGTATCAAATACATCAAACACATGGTTTCCAGGTGTTTGATGCCGTTCCATTTGCTCCGTTCCAGACATTATTATGAGCCGTTCTCCCCTCAGCAGCCACCTGTGGACTCTACAGCTTCATCTTTGGATCGGATACTCAAGAGCTTAAGACTCTTTGGAAGGATCCCTTTTTATAATCCTGGTGTTTTGAGTTTTTGAGAACTGAATGCTTGCCATTGCCTCCTTCTTCATCGTTCATCCCTTGCCCTCCAATCACCCTTCGCTTACTCAGTAGGGTCCCTATTGGGGGTAGTGGGAACTGACCTCATCAACGTTGGTGCTCCCCTGTTTATAGGAAGATCGAACGCTTCAGATCAATACTCCCGATGATTAGGAGTCAGACGGGATCACAGTCAGTTAGTACTCAGCAGCCGTTTAGCTGTGAGAATTGTGTTAACTCATCATGGATCTGAGTGTAGAGATGGCACTGACAGCAGAGGACATTGAGCAGCGAGTTGTAGGGATTTTGGAGATATACTTAGATGTCTGCATCATTTGCTACTGGTACAAGTTCTTGTTACAGTAAGTACTAAATGCTGGGTCTCATGTCTTATATCATTTGTAAGTACAGATGCATGATCTTAATTTTACCAGTTTCTCAGTTGGAAAAAATTCCTACAGAAACAAATCCTACAGAAATGTGAATTATTGTGTGGATTATAAATAATGGACATTTTTGTAGGGGTTGAATCATTTTTTGTTAGGGCAAACCAAGTCCAACATTTTAAAGTGGAAATTACAACTTTAGACACCATGCTCTACCAACTTTAAAAACTTGAGTACACTACAAGTTTGCTTTTCCTTCTGTGCAGGAAATTCCCTGCAAAAACAGGTTGATCAAATTAAGATCCTACATCTGTATATACCCAATTACTTTATTGGACTTCAAATATTGCTGAAAGACACAAGGGATTTGTTTTTAAACTTATCCATTTAGACGTTATATAAATCAACAAATTCAATAACCTATTATCAGCTGTAGTCATTTACAGTATGATAATAATCTGTATCAACATCCAGTTCCAACTTCAAAAACTTTCTGAGGTGTCGTTCTTCAAGTAGGGAGGCAGGTAGCCTAGTGGTTAGAGTGTTGGACTAGTAACCAAAAGGTTGCAAGATTGAATCCCTGAGCTGACAAGGTAAAAATCTGTCCTTCTGCCCCTGAACAAGGCAGTTAACCCACTGCTCCTAGGCTGTCGTTGAAAATAAGAATTTGTTCTTAACTGACTTGCCTAGTAAAATAAAAAGTATATTTGAAGTCATTCAACAGTCCTTATAGTAAAGTTCAGCTTTTTACTTGTAGAGCTTATGCAGTTCAGTTATGCATAACTGATAAATTCACATTAAGGACATTTCATTGCAGGGATGCATATTATAAAATGTTCTGTATAGACATGAGATATGTGGCTGTCATTGCGGGAAGGTCGGATACAAGTATTGGTTATTGTAGCTACCTGCTTAAACTGTGTAGAGGAGCTTTTTAGTGTAGTTGCTCATCTGTCACTATTTATGATGTTAGTATAATGCTCATTCAGCAGCATATGTCCTTTGCAACACATTGACTCACGGAAGTGGAAACAACTGCAAAACGATCAGCGATGTGGAACACTCACCACGTACGGCGTGTTGTGGAATGGATCACTTAGCTATAGGAGGAGGGTCATAGTTGATGGATACATATACTCAACAATGCATCATGTACAAATACTGCTCATACTGTTATGTCTTACTGAAATCATATTCTCTCTCTTTCGATTGATGTTTCCTGTCTGATAGATTGCCACTCGAAAGTACCAGAGAGAGCACAAACACAACTACAATATTTAGGATTGTATAACATGAACCACATAAAACATTGGAGTGAGTGACTGGTCAAAATGTTTCTATTGACCCCTAAAACTGACGCCCCTCAATGATATCAGAGTTTATATGACTACTGAATGTTGACGCGACAATGTGGAGTTCATTTGGGAGGGAATTGTACATACAAAAGAGTAAAGGACAACAGTTGCAGGAGGAAATACACGAGGGGGTGTTTATTTATGTTGGCTAGTGTTTCTTGGTTCTTGTGCCATGGGCTTTTGCCAGTCATACTCAGTATTAGCTTAACAGTACCTTTACAGCATCTACTTGGTCTTTTTTTTCAGCTGGGTCTATTGTCAATTGATTATTTATTTATTCTTCTGAAATGGCAGCGCAGAGACTGAAGGGAAGACCATTATTTTTTTAAATACAGCATTTATGAAATGTCAATAGATTTCAGAAACATATCTAATAATTTACTCTCATTTTGATTTGATTTTATTTATTAATTGGCCATTATAATTATGGCTTTGTGAAGAGGATAATGTAACAAGTATGTCATAATTCATCTTTCAAATTAAAAGATAGTGATTCAATTAAACGATAGTGATAATGATACAGCTTTTTTTTCTCCTGATTTGATGTTTATCTTGAACGTGTAAGGCATTGAACTAACAGGTAGACATGTTTAACAGAATTGGGGTATTATGGGTAATTTTTTTGATGGTCTACCTTAATTGGTCTTCTGTGAAGAGTGATTGTATATTCTGCCCATGTGAAATGCAAATAAAGAGTTGTGACAAAAAACAGTGCTTCTGAAACAGCAGACTCAACATTCTGTTTTCAATTGACCTAAATATGTAATAGACAAATACAATATGTATAATAGTATTTTTAATGACCTCATGAGTCTTAAAATGCCAACCTCTTTTGTTGGGGAGTTAAGGCTTGTCTGTAAGTGAGACACGGGCCTAGTTAAGTCAACCTCCCACTGCGAGAAAGAGATGAAGGAAGGGAGCGAGGGAGAGAGGGATGCCCGACACAGCCGTGCCCCACGTTTAAATGAGAGACCCAGGGTGACGGAGGCTGTGAAATATCCTGTCTCTGAGTTTTTCAGTGACCTCCAGCGGCTAGGATTTTTCTTATTATTCACCACCAGATACGTACCATGTGGACCTTGTTCAACTTAATTCCACCACCTGGAAAATGGATATCACAGGGAGATGTCCCCGCATCTCCTATTTCTGTAACTTCCACACAGTTAGATGTAGGCTAGGGCAGAATGGAAAACACTGAAGTGGTTTCATCGATTCATGTTGACGTCTAAGTGGACAAAGCACCCACCCACGCACCTGTTTCATTATCATTCTGCCGCTCTCAATTTCCAATGTTGTAATTCCATTATTACAGACAATACTAATGCAATAGACCTTCATTTCAGATTTCTTTCTCAAAGTTTTGCATTATTAGGTTTCTCTAATTACAACTACTGTATAATTGTGTTGTAATATGACTACCCATTCGTGACCCCTATTAACCATGTCTTCAGAACATTGTCACTGTTTCGCTGTCTAGCCTTGTACAAATTAGTAAGAGCATTGTAATGTCGTTCCATTTAATAATAATATTTCATTTAATTTGTAAAGCACATTTCTCACACCGAAGATTCTACATTTTCCTCCACAGTAGATGAGGGACTAAATGAACTGTGACGTATAATGCTACTTTCTGCCGTCCGCTTTGAGTACCGCACTATCATACACATTACATTGTCACCACCTTCAATTATCATGCTACGAGAGGCAATAAGGAGTTCGGTGCAGAGGCCAATTATAACCAAGCTGCTTCTTGCCATTCATTCATGCATACACGGGGAAGCACACGTTTCGGTGCAGTCAGTGAGGAACAAGCAGGTGCTAACAAGCACAACGATCATTTGCTTCAGGCAGGAAAGAAAGTAGAGGATGGTGCAGTATGTGGGTTTCTCTATGGTGTAAGAAACTATTGATTAGACCGTTGACGGTGATACTGCTCAGATCCGTGTGTTAGAGAGATCAGCTGTGTCAGGGTCGTCCCCTGCCTTCTTGGTGTGTGCCGTGACAAACAACCCAGTGCTGTCGTAATGTAGGCAGTGGGCAAGTATTACACAAATCAAATCAAATGTATTTTTATATAGCCCTTCGTACATCAGCTGATTTCTCAAAGTGCTGTACAGAAACTGAGCCTAAAACCCCAAACAGCAAGCAAAGCATGTGAAAGAAGCACGGTGGCTAGGAAAAACTCCCTAGGAAAAACTCCCTAGAAAGGCCAAAAACCTAGGAAGAAACCTAGAGAGGAACCAGGCTATGAGGGGTGGCCAGTCCTCTTCTGGCTGTGCAGGGTGGATATTATAACAGAACATGGTCAAGATGTTAAAATGTTAAAATGTTCATAAATGACCAGCATGGTCAAATAATAATAATCATAGTAGTTGTCGAGGGTGCAACAAGCACGTCCGGTGAACAGGTCAGGGTTCCATAGCCGCAGGCAGAACAGTTGAAACTGGAGCAGCAGCACGGCCAGGTGGACTGGGGACAGCAAGGAGTCATCATACCAGGTAGTCCTGAGGCATGGTCCTAGGGCTCAGGTCCTCCGAGAGAAAGACAGAAAGAGAGAAAGAGAGAATTAGAGAGAGCATATTTAAATTCACACAGGACACCGGATAAGACGAGAGAAATACTCCAGATGTAACAGACTGACCCTAGCCCCCCGACACATAAACTACTGCAGCATAAATACTGGAGGCTGAGACAGGAGGGATCAGAAGACACTGTGCCCCCATCCGATGATACCCCCGGACAGGGCCAAACAGGCAGGATATAACCCCACCCACTTTGCCAAAGCACAGCCCCCACACCACTAGAGGGATGTCTCCAACCACCAACTTACCGTCCTAAGACAAGGCCGAGTATAGCCCACAACGATCTCCGCCAAGGCACAACCCAAGGGGGGGCGCCAACCCAGACAGGAAGACCACGTCAGTGACTCAACCCACTCAAGTGACGCACCCCTCCCATGGACGGCATGGAAGAACACCAGTAAGCCAGTGACTCAGCCCTGGTAAAAGGGTTAGAGGCAGAGAATCCCAGTGGAAAGAGGGGAACCGGCAAGGCAGAGACAGCAAGGGCGGTTCGTTGCTCCAGCCTTTCCGTTCACCTTCACACTCCTGGGCCAGACTATACTTAATCATAGGACCTACTGAAGAGATAAGTCTTCAGTAAAGACTTAAAGGTTGAGACTGAGTCTGCGTCTCTCACATTGGTAGGCAGACCATTCCATAAAAATGGAGCTCTATAGGAGAAAGCCCTACCTCCAGCCGTTTGCTTAGAAATTCTAGGGACAATTAGGAGGCCTGCGTCTTGTGACCGTAGCATACGTGTAGGTATGTACGGCAGGACCAAATCGGAAAGATAGGTAGGAGCAAGCCCATGTAATGCTTTGTAGGTTAGCAGTAAAACCTTGAAATCAGCCCTTGCCTTAACAGGAAGCCAGTGTAGGGAGGCTAGCACTGGAGTAATATGATCACATTTTTTGGTTCTAGTCAGGATTCTAGCAGCCGTATTTAGCACTAACTGAAGTTTATTTAGTGCTTTATCCGGGTAGCCGGAAAGTAGAGCATTGCAGTAGTCCAGCCTAGAAGTAACAAAAGCATGGATTAATTTTTCTGCGTCATTTTTGGACAGAACATTTCTGATTTTTGCGATGTTACGTAGATGGAAAAAAGCTGTCCTTGAAACAGTCTTGATATGTTCTTCAAAAGAGAGATCAGGGTCCAGAGTAACGCCGAGGTCCTTCACAGTTTTATTTGAGACGACTGTACAACCATCCAGATTAATTGTCAGATTCAACAGAAGATCTCTTTGTTTCTTGGGACCTAGAACAAGCATCTCTGTTTTGTCCGAGTTTAAAAGTAGAAAGTTTGCAGCCATCCACTTCTTTATGTCTGAAACACAGGCTTCTAGCGAGGGCAATTTTGGGGCTTCACCATGTTTCATTGAAATGTACAGCTGTGTGTCGTCCGCATAGCAGTGAAATTTAACATTATGTTTTCGAATGACATCCCCAAGAGGTAAAATATATAGTGAAAACAATAGTGGTCCTAAAACGGAACCTTGAGGAACACCGAAATTTACAATTGATTTGTCAGAGGACAAACCATTCACAGAGACAAACTGATATCTTTCCGACAGATAAGATCTAAACCAGGCCAGAACTTGTCCATGTAGACCAATTTGGGTTTCCAATCTCTCCAAAAGAATGTGGTGATCGATGGTATCAAAAGCGGCACTAAGATCTAGGAGCACGAGGACAGATGCAGAGCCTCGGTCTGACGTCATTAAAAGGTCATTTACCACCTTCACAAGTGCAGTCTCAGTGCTATGATGGGGTCTAAAACCAGACTGAAGCGTTTCGTATACATTGTTTGTCTTCAGGAAGGCAGTGAGTTGCTGTGCAACAGCTTTTTCTAAAATTTTTGAGAGGAATGGAAGATTCGATATAGGCCGATACTATTTCCTTTACATAGCACTGTTTTGCCATTTAGAGGCAACACAGACGGATGTGGCTCTAAGCAATGGAGTGATATGCTATCAGATGTCTTCAAATATACCTTGATGGAGCAATTCAACACATTGCAAGTGCGACATATGTATAAAATGGAGCCTTTAGCTTTCTCCAACTATGCATCTGTCTAGGGAGAGAGGACCAGACTGGCTCTTCATATAAAAGAGGAGAATGAAGTATAGATGACATAAATGTTATAACAAGGCTGGTGGAATATGTCAACGAAATAAGTATCTTTGGTCAACAGTCAGCAGAAAGTCTGATGTGTCCTATGCGAGCATGATTGGGCTTCTCCTGGAGTTATCAATATCTCTCTGTGTGTGTGTTTCTAATATCATATACAAAAGCCCAGAATTCCCACTATAGAGATAGTCACCGCTGGTTTTCATTGTGACCTGATAAAGGCTGGCAAAGAAAATTAGAGATTACAATTTAAAGCCCATGAACAAAAACACCTAGAGAGTGGTTTGAATACAAAGCGGCCATGATTGAAAACCTCCTCTCAAATGCTACTCTGCACTATTTCTCACAATGAGTCTTGCTGCTTATTTCAAGCGTCTTGGAGGGGAATGCAATTACAGTAGAACACATTGAAGATGTGATTGTTATGGCTTCTCAACAAATAAACTTTCAGGCAAATAGTTTTAGGTGTTAAAACCTCTTAAGGATCCGCCCCTTTTTTTCAATTTTCGCCTAAAATGACATACCCAAATCTAACTGCCTGTAGCTCAGGACCTGAAGCAAGGATATGCATATTCTTGATACTATTTGAAAGGAAACACTTTGACGTTTGTAGAAATGCGAAATTAATGTAGGAGAATATAGAATAGATCTTGTAAAAGATAATACAAAAAATAAACATGCAGTTATTATTTATTTTTGTACCGTCATCTTTGAAATGCCCAGGTGCAATTTCGATTTTGGTCACTAGATGGCAGCAGTGCATGTGCAAAGTTTTAGACTGATCCAATGAACCATTGTATTTCTGTTCCAAAAATTGTATCGAGACTGCCCAAATGTGCCTAATTGGTTTATTAATACATTTTCAGGTTCATAACTGCACTCTCCTCAAACAATAGCATGGCATAATTTCACTGTAATAGCTACTGTAAATTGGACAGAACAGTTAGATTAACAAGAATTTAAGCTTTCTGCCAGTACCAGATATGTCTATGTCCTGGGAAATTATCTTATTACTTACAACCTCATGCTAATCACATTAGCCTATGTTAGCTCAACCGTCCCGCAGGGGACAAGATAACATGCACTTCAGAAGGGGCTGCTGCAGGTGTAAGTGATTTAGAAACCGATTCTATGTGCCTCTCTAAGGCTGAGTTTAGATTATTTTTTGTAATTGATCTTTTGTTCAATCAGATCAGCTCTGAAAAAGATGTGAAAAGGTCTGATGTGACTGGTCAAAAGACCAATTACTGGAAAAAATATAAAAATTGGGCTGCCTCTGTAAATGCAGCCAAAATTACATTGTCTGTCAGTCTCTCATTGAATGCTGATTCACCAGGCCTAAAAGCCCCTTCAGTGAGACATAAAGCCTCATGGCTTCTTTACAAGCTCTGGCAAGGGCAATGGAGCCCCATCTTCCTCTCAACGTACAAAAGTAATTCCCGCAGAGATATAAAATCAGTGCATGGAAGGCTCCAGGTGTATCGGCAAACACCTGGCACGTGTTCCCAACAAAAACCTAGCAACATATAATCTTAGTGTAGCGGTCGTCGTTGATAGAAGTGGACTGAAGCGCAGCGTGGTAAGTGCTCATGATTCTTTATTATCACAACACACTCAAACAAACGGCGGAAAGGAAAAAGCACAGTTCTGTCAGGTACAGACACTAAATAGAAAACAACCTCCCACAAACACAGGAAGAAAACAGGCTGACTAGGTATGATTCCCAATCAGAGACAACGATAAACAGCTGCCTCTGATTGGGAACCACACTCGCCCAAAAACAAAGAAACAGAAAACATAGATTTTCCCACCCGAGTCACACCCTGACCTAACCAAACATAGAGAATAATAAGGATCTCTAAGGTCAGGGCGTGACACTTAGCTTCCTGTGAGGTGTAGCGGACTTTGAGGTCTCTGTTTCTGCCCGGTACGTTCGAGTAGCATTAAATGCCTCATTAAACTCATGAGCTTTTAGATGATGTGATTGAGGGGGTGGATGAGGAGACGTCTTTCACCTCCACTATTTTTTGTTGTTATCTACTCTCCTTTAGGAATACGATGGTAACAACGAGCATCCACTTTCATTCACATCAACTGTCATCCATGTCTTAAGTGAGGCTGACATGCTTCCCATTTGATTGCGCAATGATGGACCAACAGTACATTTACAGTGTTAATAAGTCCCAGTAGTAATATTTCGAGTAAACACACACAAAATCATAGGATGAGGCACATGTGAGCCGGAAGCAATTATGTACTCTTCGTACAGTAAATGAAGAAGATTAAGTCTCGGCCAGTGGGATAAAAGTATGCAGTTAGACGCACAAGATCACAGAGAAACACAGTGCTGAACACAAGCAAAGCGGACGCTCCTGTACCTTCTCGAACAGGGTCATTAAAGCAGCGACAACTGCACCCTGCAGCAGAAAAAGTGTTGGCGACAGACAGCGCTATTAAGCAGAGAGACCGTGTGGAAAAGGAGAGAGCCAAAGGATTGAGATATTAGGATAAGAGGGGTACTAACTGCAGACTACAGACCTCCTGGGTTTAAGAAACAGCAAAAAGACAGAGATTATTAGAAACAATAGGGCTACCTCTGCTTCGGCCCTAATGATGTTTGTGCTAACATAGGCATATTAGGGGGTGCTGGTTGAAACACTCTAGTTAATGAGGGACTTCAACTCCTGTTTGATTTGTTTACTTTGTAAGTGTATTAGCCAGGATGGCAAAAGTATTCATATTTTGGGAAGGATTGTGTACAAGGTAGTTATTATGTTTTTGGGATGGGATAGAGGAGGTGAGTCCAAAACCATAGGGACATCGTAATCACCCTACTTCTAATACCGACTTGATAGGATTATTTTGGAGCCAGAGTTTGAATGTGATTGATCTGAGTTATCATTTCACATGTGTGCTAATTGGCATGTTTAAATCATTCATACAGTACATATCAAATATCAATACATGTTTTTATGGGGGGGGGGGGGGGGGGGGGTACCAGGCTTCCGCAGCAGACTTTAAAAATAAAATGGCATCACAAATACATGCTGTTGCATACATGCACGGGCAGACCAATGCACAGACCATGCACGGGCAGGGCAATGCACAGACCTTTTGGTGGGGCACGTGCTCAAACAAAAAAAAGAGCGCCTAAAACGAAAAATCTGTAACCGCGGTCACTGACTCGTTAAGCAGTTATGGCTTTCATTATTTAGTTACATAAAAGCAAAATACGGCCACATCTTAATGGCTAATTAAATTACACATATTTAATGTAAATTTAACGACGGTTTGCGGGCAGTGTGTTCAGAACCACAATGACTAAACTGTATACGTTTATTTCTTTTTTACCCAAAACTAAAGGACACTTTAGAGACTGGAACCGCAAAGAAAAGGAGCATGTGCTCTACGCAGGTAGAGATCTATAGGAGCATGTGCTCTACGCAGGTAGAGACGTATAGGAGCATGTGCTCTACGCAGGTAGAGACGTATAGGAGCATGTGCTCTAGCGCAGGTAGAGATGTATAGGAGCATGTGCTCTACGCAGGTAGAGATCTATAGGAGCATGCGCTCTACGCAGGTAGAGACGTATAGGAGCATGTGCTCTACACAGGTAGAGATCTATAGGAGCATGTGCTCTACGCAGGTAGAGACGTATAGGAGCATGTGCTCTACGCAGGTAGAGACGTATAGGAGCATGTGCTCTACGCAGGTAGAGACGTATAGGAGCATGTGCTCTACGCAGGTAGAGATCTATAGGAGCATGTGCTCTACGCAGGTAGAGACGTATAGGAAAAACGGGCGTGCAAAATACCCTATAGTGCCTTTGCCTCGATTGCTTTGTGCTCTCAGACATCCTGAGTTATGTCTAAACGTTCCAAATTATGAGGATCAACTATACAGCCAGGCTGATCAAAACCAGCTAATTGATGAAAGTAAATGTTCGTTTCGCTCCCACTCTAAAGTGATCTAATGGGAAATTAAAAGTGTCTCAACTTTTCTTTTTCTCGAGGGAGCTAATAAAGAAAACGAAACTTAATAACAAATCTGTTTTGATTGATTCAACTGTGTTATTGGGGATGGGCGCAAGAGAGGATCTATATCATTAGGCAATGGGAAAACATTAACAAGCTTTGGGGCCTACACTAAATATATCAAGCCACCAGAAGAAGCCAGAAGATAAAAGAGGCTGTATTAATCAAAATAATGTTAGTCGGGAGAACCCTTGGTTCAATGTCCTGTCGTTTTATACTGATTAAAATAGAAGCCGGCACTTGGAATCCAATAGTTATGCTTTATAGATTGAGACATGCAGTGATGGAAATGGATGTCTTGTAAAAAGTTAATCTAGTGTTCGTCCCAAATGGCACTCTATTACAAACTAGTGCAATACTTTACACCAGGGCCCATAGAGAATAGGGTGTAATTTGTGGCTAGCATTAATCTAGTCCAGTCATTTATCTCCTAAAGTAAGATGCCATGCCTCAAAAGTTTTTTACAACTTTGGGATAATTATAAACAGATGCCACTTTTTCAGAGTAAAACATTTAACTCTCCCAGGATTGAGAATGATAGACCCCTGATTATAGACCAAAAGAAAAAATGTATTAGATCATTTAAAAAAATCATACACTTTACTGATGTAATTTCTTGTTTTTCATTAGTGTAACATGTACAGTACCAGTCAAAAGTTTGGACACACCTACTCATTCAAGGGTTTTTCTTTCTTTTGACTATTTTATACATTGTAGAATAATAGTGAAGACAACAAAACTAAGAAATAACACATACTGTATGGAATCATGTAGTAACCCAAAAAATTATTCTTCAAAGTAGCCACCCTTTGCCTTGATGATAGTTTTGCACACTCTTGGCATTCTCTCAACCAGCTTCACCTGGAATTCTTTTCCAACAATCTTGAAGGACTTCCCGACATATGCTGAGCATTTGTTGGCTGCTTTTCCTTCACTCTGCGGTCCAACTCATCCCAAACAATCTCAATTGGGTTGAGGTCGTGTTGATTGTGGAGGCCAGGTCATCTGATGCACCAGTCCATCACTCTCATTCTTGATCAAATAGCCCTTACACAGCCTGGAGGTGTGTTTTGGGTCATTGTCCTGTTGAAAAACAAATGATAGTCCCACTAAGCCGCAACCAGATGGGATGGCGTATCGCTGCAGAATGCTGTGGTAGCCATGCTGGTTAAGTGTGCCTTGAATTGTAAATAAATCACTGAAAGTGTCACCAGCAAAGCAACCCCACACCCCCTCCTCCATGCTTCATGGTGGGAACCACACATGCAAAGATCATCCATTCACCTACTCTGCATCTCACAAAGACAGTGGTTGGAACCAAAAATCTCACATTTGGACTCCAGACCAAAGGACAGATTTCCACCTGGTCTAATGTCCATTGGTCATGTTTCTTGGCCCAAGCAAGTCGCTTATTATTATTGGTGTCCTTTAGTAGTATTTTCTTTGCAGCAATTCGACCATGAAGGCCTGATTCACACAGTCTCCTCTGAACAGTTGATGTTGAGATGTGTCTGTTACTTGAACTCTGTGAAGCATTTATTTGGGCTGCAATCTGAGGCTGGTAACTCTCTTGAACTTATCCTCTGCAGCAGAGGTAACTCTGGGTCTTCCTTTCCTGTGGCGGTCATCATGAGAGCCATTTTCATCATAGCGCTTGATGGTTTTAGCAACTGCACTTGAAGAACCTTTCAAAGTTATTGACATTTTCCATATTGATTGACCTTCATGTCTTAAAGAATGGTGGACTGTCGTTTCTCTTTGCTTATTTGAGCTGTTTTTACCATAATATGGACTTGGTCTTTGGCCAAATAGGGCTATCTTCTGTATACTACCCCTACCTTGTCACAACACAACTGATTGGCTCAAACGCATTAAGAAGGAAAGACTACCTCATGATAGCTGGTTGAGAGAATGCCAAGCAAAGCTGTCATCAAGGCAAAGGGTGGCTACTTTGAAGAATCTCAAATATAAAATATATTTTGATTTGTTTAGGACTTTTTTGTTTACTACATGATTCCATATGTGTTGTCATAGTTTTGATGTCTTCACTATTATTCTACCACGTAGAAAATTGTAAAAATAAAGAAAAACCCTTGAATGAGTAGGTGTGTCTAAACTTTTGACTGGCACTATATGTATTTTTTGTTGTGACGCTGTGGATATGAGCACTTACAGTACATACAAATCATGCAAGATCACAAATATTCCATGTAGTATGGTGAGTATATTCCCCCAATATTCCATTGTTTAGATACAGCAACCTGCAATATAACCTCTCTTTGAGGGGAAAACCTCCCACTAAATTTAGTTTCAGGTTTATGACTTCCATCAGTGTGCTGGGCCTCTGTTGACCCTCTGTTGACCCATTGGAAGGTGATTCATCTTGACCAGGAGCTCTACAGGTGCTTCACTCCATCACTAGTAAGCATTTTCATGAGCACCTCGAGATTGACTGTCACAGGTTAGTTTGTCACCCACAAATAATGGATGCTGTTGCACTTGATGCAGACAACCAGCCACCTAGGTATTGAGTGGTATTGCTATTGTCTTATGTGAATGTTACTGTTAGGGTTACTTTAGGTATCTCATCCAACTTCTCACACCTGAAGTCCCCTTTGGGTAAAGTAAGTTATTCTATTTTATTAAGAATAAATAACTTTGTGTCAGATTCATAACCATTTCTGATTGCATTGTTATCATCATGGAGTAGTCCATAGTCCCAAAACCTCTAATAAACATAAATTTTATAATCAGGAAAAGATGCCTACAGCATTTTATCTTGTTTCCCTCAAGGACCACATATATTAGCATGATTCATATTCATGCGTTTGGCCTTGCTATCTTCAAAAAGTGAAACCAACATTTGACATCTGTTTTGCAAAAGTGTAACGTAGTGAGTCAGAAAACAAGTGCAGTGTGAGTTTAATAATAACGAACATGGAACGACTACAAACCAAGAGCCATGTCTAACAAGGAAACATAAACAATACTACCTGATGACTGAAGGAACAGAATTCTAGATAAATGGTAAGTAATCAAGGTAGTAATGAAGTCCAGGTGTGACTGATGATGGGGCGCAGGTGTGCGTAATAATGGTTGCCAGGTGTGCGTAATGAGGTGTTGCCAGGACCGTAGGTTAATCGACCGGTGACGTTGAGCACCGGAGGGGGCAAGTGGGAGTAGATGTGACAAAAAGAGCTTGAATCCATCACCTCAAGGGAGTAAAACTGAATAAATAGTTGAATGTATTTTCTCATGCACAGACTATAAGTCAACACCAACTAAACAAACAGGTCTATTGATTAAGTCCATTAAATCTAGAATCCTAAATTGCTTAATATATTTTGGGAATTACAGTATAAATGAATTATATATATATATATATATATATATATATATATATATAGAATAATATAACTTATACAGTACTTTCAGAAATTACTCATACCCTTTGACTTATTCCACATTTTGTTATGTTACAGCCTGAATTCAAAATGGATTTTTGTTCTCACTCATCTACAAACAATACCCCATAATGACAAAGTGAAAACATGTTTTTAGAAATGTATTGAAAATGAAATACAGAAATATCTCATTTACATAAGTACACTGCTCAAAAAAATAAAGGGAACACTAAAATAACACATCCTAGATCTGAATGAATGAAATAATCTTATTAAATACTTTTATCTTTACATAGTTGAATGTGCTGACAACAAAATCACACAAAAAGAATCAATGGAAATCCAATTTATCAACCCATGGAGGTCTGGATTTGGAGTCACACTCAAAATTAAAGTGGAAAACCACACTACAGGCTGATCCAACTTTGATGAAATGTCCTTAAAACAAGTCAAAATGAGGCTCAGTAGTGTGTGTGGCCTCCACGTGCCTGTATGACCTCCCTACAATGCCTGGGCATGCTCCTGATGAGGTGGCGGATGGTCTCCTGAGGGATCTCCTCCCAGACCTGGACTAAAGCATCCGCCAACTCCTGGACAGTCTGTGGTGCAACGTGGTGTTGGTGGATGGAGCGAGACATGATGTTCCAGATGTGCTCAATTGGATTCAGGTCTGGGGAACGGGCGGGCCAGTCCATAGCATCAATGCCTTCCTCTTGCAGGAACTGCTGACACTCCAGCCACATGAGGTCTAGCATTGTCTTGCATTAGGAGGAACCCAGGGCCAACCGCACCAGCATATGGTCTCACAAGGGGTCTGAGGATCTCATCTCGGTACCTAATGGCAGTCAGGCTACCTCTGGCGAGCACATGGAGGGCTGTGCGGCCCCCCAAAGAAATGCCACCCCACACCATGACAGACCCACCGCCAAACCGGTCATGCTGGAGGATGTTGCAGGCAGCAGAACGTTCTCCACGGCGTCTCCAGACTGTCACGTCTGTCACATGTGCTCAGTGTGAACCTGCTTCATCTGTGAAGAGCACAGGGCGCCAGTGGCGAATTTGCCAATCTTGGTGTTCTCTGGCAAATGCCAAACGTCCTGCACGGTGTTGGGCTGTAAGCACAACCCCCACCTGTGGACGTCGGGCCCTCATACCACCCTCATGGAGTCTGTTTCTGACCGTTTGAGCAGACACATGCACATTTGTGGCCTGCTGGAGGTCATTTTGCAGGGCTCTGGCAGTGCTCCTCCTTGCACAAAGGCGGAGGTAGCGGACCTGCTGCTGGGTTGTTGCCCTCCTACGGCCTCCTCCACGTCTCCTGATGTACTGGCCTGTCTCCTGGTAGCGCCTCCATGCTCTGGACACTACGCTGACAGACACAGCAAACCTTCTTGCCACAGCTCGCATTGACGTGCCATCCTGGATGAGCTGCACTACCTGAGCCACTTGTGTGGGTTGTAGACTCCGTCTCATGCTACCACTAGAGTGAAAGCACCGCCAGCATTCAAAAGTGACCAAAACATCAGCCAGGAAGCATAGGAACTGAGAAGTGGTCTGTGGTTACCACCTGCAGAACCACTCCTTTATTGGGGGTGTCTTGCTAATTGCCTATAATTTCCACCTGTTGTTTATTCCATTTGCACAACAGCATGTGAAATTTATTGTCAATCAGTGTTGCTTCCTAAGTGGACAGTTTGATTTCACAGAAGTGTGATTGACTTGGAGTTACATTGTGTTGTTTAAGTGTTCCCTTTATTTTGAGCAGTATATTTACACCCCTGAGTCAATACTTTGTAGAAGCATCTTTGGAGACTTTGGGGTAAGCTTTGAACATCTTGATGGTACAATATTTACCTATTATTCTTTTTTAAATTCTTCAAGCTCTGTCAAGTTGATTATTGATCATTGCTAGACAGCCATTGTCAAGTCTTCCCAAAGATTTTCAAGCCGATTTCAGTGAAAAACTGTGCCACTCAGGAACATTCAATGTCATCTTGGTAAGCAACCAGTGTAGATTTGGCCTTGTGTTTTAGGTTATTGTCCTGCTGAAAGGTGAATTTGTCTCCCAGTGTCTGTTAGAAAGCAGGCTGATCCAGGTTTTCCTATAGGATTTTGCCTGTGCTTAGCTCTATTATGTTTCTTTTTATCCTAAAAAACTCCCTATTCTTTGCCGATGACAAGCATACCCATAACATGATGTAGCCACCACCATGCTTAAAAATATGAAGAGTGGTACTCGGTGATCTGTTGTGTTTGATTTGCCACAAACATAACACTTTGTATTCAGGACAAAAAGTTAATTTCTTTGCCACATTTTTTTGCAGTATCACTTAAGTGCCTTGTTGCAAACAGGATGCATGTTTTGGAATATTTTTATTCTGTACAGTCTTCCTTATTTTCACTCTGTCATTTAGGTTAGTATTGTGGAGTAAATACAATGTTGTTGATCCATCCTGTTTCCTCATACAGTATCACAACCATTAAACTCTCTAACAGTTTTAAAATCACCATGGGTCTCCTAGTGAAATCACTGAGCAGTTTCCTTCCTCTCTAGCAACTGAGTTAAAAGGGAAAGGAAAGGGGGATACCTAGTCAGTTGTACAACTGAATGCATTCAACTGAAATGTGTCTTCCACATTTAACCCAACCCCTCTGAATCAGAGAGGTGCGGGGGCTGCCTTAAATCGACAGTTAGGAAGGATACCTGTATCTTTGTGGAGACTGGGTGTATTGATACACCATCCAAAGTGTAGTTAATAACTTCAACTTGCTCAGAGGGATATTCAGTATCTGCCTTTCTTATTTTTACACATCTACCAAATCGGTGCCCTTCTTTGCGAGGCATTGAAAAATCTCCCTGGTCTTTGTGGTTGAATCTGTGCTTGAAATTCACTACTCGTTTGCGAAAGCTTACAGATACGTAATTGTATGTGTGTGGTACAGAGATGAGGTAGTAATTCAAAAATCATGTTGACCACTATTATTGAACACGGAATGAGTCCCTGCAACTTATTTTGCGATTTGTTAAGAACATTAACTCCTGAACTTATTTAGGCTTGCCACAACACAGGGGTTGAATACCTATTGACCCAAGACATTTCAGCTATTCATTTTTTATTCATTTCAAAAAATCATTTCTAACATGTTGACATTACTTTGTGTAGATCAGTGACACAAAAATCTAAATTTAATACATTTTAAATTCAGGCAAAATGTGGAAAAAGTAATAGGGGTGTGAATACTTTTTGAAGGCGCTCATGAGCTTAGTTCAACTTTTGTACCCCATTAGAACCCCAAATATAAGCTTGTTTTACTCAAAGTTGTAAACAATGTAAACGTAAACAAGCCTCTAAACATGGTTAAAACTATCATTTTGATATCATGTATGGTCAGTCCTTGCATCCAGGGTGTCCACTTTGTTATTGTTTCAACTGCAAATTCTTGCTTTAAGAGCAGCGAGCTGTGACCTGACATTATTTTCATTAATATATACACTCACTGGTTAGTTTATTAGGTTAACCACCCCGTTTACAAAATGGATCGCTCCTACAGACAATGAGTCACGTGGCTATAGCTTGCTATATAAAGCAGGCAGACAGACATCGAGGCATTCAGTTACTGTTCGATTGAACGTTGGGCAGTGACTAGTGACCTAAGCGACTTTGAGCATGGTATGATCGTCGATTCCAGTATCTAGGGTTGAGATGTGAGATGTGACAGTGTCTAGGGTTTCCCGAGAATGTTCCGACAAACAAAAAACATCCAGTCAGCGGCAGTCCTGTGGGTGAAAACAGCTTGTTGATGAGAGAGGTCGAAGGTGAATGGCCAGAATCATGCAAGCTAACAGGTGGGCCACAACCAGACAGATAACGACGCAATACAACAGTAGTGTGCAGAACGACATCTCGGAACAGACAACTTGTTGATACTTGTCACGGATGGGCTATTATAGCAGACGACCACACCGGGTTCAACTCCTATCAGCTAAAAAGAAGAGAAAGGCACGCGTTCACTATTACTGGACAATTAAAGAGCGGGAAAACATTGCCTGGTCCAAGGAATTCCAGTTCCTGTTGCGTCATGCTGATGGCAGAGTCAAGATTTGGCATAAGCAGCATGAGTCCAGGGACCCATCCAGCCTGGTGTCAACGGTACAGGCTGGTGGCAGTAGCGTCCCGCCATCCAAACTGCAGCAACTGCATGACGTCATCACATCAGCATGGACCAACATCCATGTGGAACATTCAAAAATATAAAACGCATCATGTAAAGTATTGGTCCCATGTTTCATGAGTTTTCATAAAAGATACCAGAAATGTTGCACAAAAAGCTTATTTCTCTCAAAGTTGCTGCACAAATTTGTTTACATCCCTGTTAGTGAGCATTTCTCCATTGCCAAGATAATCAATCCACCTGACAAGTGTGGCATATCAAGAAGCTGATTGAAAATAATTATCATTACACAGGTGCACCTTGTGCTGGGGACAGTAAAGGCCACTCTAAAATGTGTGGTTTTATCACAAAACACAATGCCACAGATGTCTCAAGTTTTGAGGGAGCGTGCAATTGGCATGCTAACTGCAGGAATGTCCACCAGAACTGTTTCCAGATAAATTCATGTTCATTTCTCTATGCCATTTTAGAGAATTTGGCAGTACGTCCAACCGGCCTCACAACCGCAGACCATGTGTAACCACGCCAGCCCAGGACCTCCACATCTGACTTCTGCACCTGCAGGATCATCTGAGAAAGCTAATGAAACTGAGGAGTATTTGTCTGTAATAAAGCCCTTTTGTGCAAAAAAATTATTCTGATTGGCTGGGCCTGGCTCCCCAGTGGGCACCCCTGCCCAGTCATGTGAAATCCATAAATTAGGGCCTAATGAATTTATTTAAATTCACTGATTTCTTTATATGAACAGTAACTCAGTAAAATATGTTGCAATTGTTACATTTATATTCTTGTTCAATATATACAGTACCAGTTATTGTAGAATAAGACATCAAAACTAGGAAATAACACATATGGAATCATGTAGTAACCAAAAGTGTTAAACAAATCAATATATTTTATATGAGTTTCTTAATTAGTAGCCACCGTTTGCCTTGGCATTCTCTCAACCAGCTTCATGAGGAATGCTTTTTCAACAGTCTTGAAGGAGTTGAGCACCTGTTGGCTGCTTTTCCTTCACTCTGCGGTCCAACTCATCCCAAACAATCTCAATTGGGTTGAGGTTTGGTGATTGTGGAGGCCAGGTCATCTGATGCAGCACTCCATCACTCTCCTGCATGGTCAAATAGCCCTTACACAGCCTGGAGGTGTGTTTTGGGTCATTGTCCTGCTGAAAAACAAATGATAGTCCCACTAAGCCGCAACCAGATGGGATGGCGTATTGCTGCAGAACTCCAGACCAAAGGACAGATTTACACCTGGTCTAAATGTCCATTGCTGGTGTTTCTTGGCCCAAGCAAGTCTCTTCTTATTATTGGTGTCCTTTAGTAGTGGTTTCATTGCAGCAATTCTACCATGAAGGCCTGATTCTCAAAGTCTCCTCTGAACAGTTGATGTGTCTGTACTTGAACTCTGTGAAGCATTTATTCGGGCAGCAATTTCTGAGGAGGGTAACTCTAATGAACTTATCCTCTGCAGCAGATGTAACTCTGGGTCTTCCTTAAGTGGCAGTCCTCATGAGAGCCAGTTTCATCATAGCGCTTGATGGTTTTTGCGACTGCACTTGAAGAAACTTTCAAAGTTCTTAAAATGTTCTAGATTGACTGAGCTTCATGTCTTAAAGTAATGACTGTTGTTTCTCTTTGCTTATTTGAGTTGTTCTTGCCATAAAATGGACTTGGTCTTTTACCAAATAGGGCTATCTTCTGGATACTAACCCTACCTTGTTTCAACACAACTGATTGGCTCAAACGCATTATGAAGTAAATAAATTCCCCAAAATGTACTTTTAACAAGGGACACCCGCTAATATAAATGCATTCCAGGTGACTACCTCATGAAGCTGCTTGAGAGAATCCCAAGAGTGTGCAAAGCTGTTTAAGGCAAAAGGTGGCTATATTGAAGAATCAAACATGTAGAATATATTTCTGTTTGTTTAACACCTTTTTGGTTACTTCCATATGTGTTATTTTATTATTATTCTACAATGTAGAAAATAGTAAAAAAATAAAATAAGAAAAACCCTTGAATGAGTAGGTGTGTCCAAACTTTTGACTAGAATTGTATATTACATGACCAAAAGTATGTGGACACCTGCTCGTCGAACATCTCATTCCAAAATCATGTGCATTAATATGAGGTGGTTCCCCCTTTGAAGCTATAACAGCCTCCACTCTTCTGGGAACATTACTGTGGGGACATGCTTCCATTCAGCCACAAGAGCATTAGTGAGATCGGGCACTGATGTTGGGCAATTAGGCCTGGCTATCACGCTGAAACAGGAAAGGGGCTTCCCCAAACTGTTGCCACAAAGTTGGAAGCACAGAATCGTCTAGAATGTCATTGTATGCTGTAGTATTAAGATTTCTCTTCACTGGAACTAAGGGGCCTAGCCCAATCCATGAAAAACAGACCCAGACCATTATTCCTCCTCCACCAAACTTTACATTTGGCACTATGCATTGGGGAAGGTAGCGTTCTCCTGGCATCCGCCAAACCTAGATTCCCAAATGTAAACGCGTTCTCTGAAGTGAAGAATCACGCTTCACCATCTGGGGACGGGCTGCCAGATTTTGAAGCGTGATTCATCACTCCAGAGAACGCGTTTCCACTGCTCCAGAGTCCAATGGCGGCAAGCTTTACACCCCTCCAGGCGACGCTTGGCATTGCGCATGGGGATCTTAGGCTTGTGTGCGGCTGCTCGGCCATGGAAACCCATTTCATGGAGCTCCCGCCGAACAGTTATTTTGCTGACTTTACTTCCAGAGGCAGTTTGAAACTCGGTAGTGAGTGTTGCAATCTAAGACAGAGGATTATTACTCGCTACGCGCTGCAGCATTCGGTGGTCCCGTTCTGTGAGTTTGTGTGGCCTACCACTTCGCGGCTGAGCTAGTGTTGCTGCTAGACATTTCCACTTCACAATAACAGCACTTACAGTTGACCGGGGCAGCTCTAGCAGGGCAGACATTTGACGAACTGATTTGTTGGAAAGGTGCTACGTGGAAAGTCACCGAGCTCTTCAGTAAGACCATTCTACTGCCAATGTTTGTCTATGGAGATTGCATGGCTGTATGCTTGATTTTATATAACGGTCAGGAACGGGTGTGGCTGAAATAGCCGAAGTGGTGTCCACATACTTTTGTGTATATATAGTGTATATTTCTGTCCAGTTCCTGTGCCGTGATTGGATTGGCATTCATCCTCTCTTTCTATAGCAGGGGCCTTCAACATTTTCTTGCGCAGGGAACCCCTCCCAGGCAAACAGGAGACCCAGGGACCCCTTTCATACATTAGCAAAATAGCATTTTTTTCACGTCTTGTCTTATCAACAGGTGAATGATAATGTCCAGGAGAAGTATTTTAACCGTGCCGCAACTGAGAATTCATTCACGTTTAGATGTAGTATATGGTAGATAGTTGTTCATTATTTTGACCTTCCTATCACGACTCAGGATATGACCCAAATGCAGACACAGGAGGCGGATAGTTTGGTTCTCATAATATGTATTAAATCAAAGGGGCAGGAAAAGGGCAGGTAGAGGTTCGTAATCCAAGGCAGAGTCAATCATGGACAGAACGGCAGGCAGGCTCAGGATCAGGACAGGCAGAAAGGTCGGAAGACTAGAAAACAAGAACTTGAAAAACAGAAAAGACACTGATAAGACCTGACAAAACAAGACGAACTGGCAAGAGACAAACAGAAAACGCAGGTATAAATACACAGGGGATAATGGAGAAGAATAGGAGACACTTGGTAGGGGGTGGAGACAAGTGCAAGACAGGTGAAAAAGATCATGGTGTGACAGCCCCCCCTCCCTCTAAGGGCACCACCTGGCGTCCTAACCAGGCACCTACCTGGTGAGTCCATATAACGTATTATGTGATTTGTTAAGCCAAATTTACTTCTGAACTAATTTAGGCCTACCAAAACAAATGGGGCAAATACTTACGTAACGACTATATTTTAGTTATTTAATTGTTATTCATTTGTAAATATATATACACATACATATATATTTTCACTTTGACAGAGTATTTTGTGTAGATCAATGTAAAAAAAAAAAGTACAATTAAATCTATTTCAATCCCCCAAGTTCAAGGGGGTGTACTTTCTATTGGCACTGACTGTACATTGTACTGTCAAATGCATATTGCCACCTACTGGTGAAATAGTAATACACCCCAAGCTATAATAACAATTTACTGTATGCATCCTCTTTCTTATAGCAGCCCTTCAAATACAGTAACTCTGGGCCTGTACATTTAATATTAAATGAGGACAGGAATCAAATGTACCTTTGAAAGGTTTCTCAGCTAAACTGTATCCATTTGTCAGCTTTTCCTCTTCCCATCCTAATGTCGACACAGAGTAAAGGGATGGTTTCTCCCACTGACTGGAGACTGGAGAGGACCGTTTGAACAAGAAGAGAAAGCTGAGGGCTTTGGGAGGATACAGGGAGTGACGGACCACCGACGTGAGCGATGGATGACTCTTTCTGGAGAGAAATAAGGCAATGTTCTATAAAGCTCAGATATTGGATCTAGTCTAGCCGCTAGATGGCCCTCCATGATGGATCCAGCTCTCAGCCTCAGAGCTCTCTCAGCTAATATATCTTCTTTATCAGTGGCCTTCCATGTGGTCATGGTGGAAGGGAATACAATCCTCCTTGGCTGGTTGATGGGAGGTAAATCAATGATATCATCTTTAAGCAGAGCAGGTCGCTGGAGATGGGGTTTTTTGGGGTGCTGCACTAGCCAATAGCTTCCAGGGACACATAGCTCTAAAAATGGAAACTTTTGAGAGATGGTCTTGGGTGAAACTGATCACTCATGCAGTGTACTTCTTGAACCTCCCAATTCTACCTATAGACTATTGAACCATAGGATAGAGAGAAGAGATCTTGGTTTTCATGTTCACCCAAAAGATTGATACAATGCTTTTTAATGTCATTGATTTCAATAGCGTCATGCAATGTTCAAAGAAGATATTCTATTCAGATAGTCTACTGCCCTCATCAGTAGTCACAGAATCCCGTCCGTGAATTGACTGAACACAGTTATTCTGCTGCTACTCTAAAAACTACCGGTACATTATAGAGAATAATTGTTTTATATGTTTTATATGCAATTAGAAAGTGTACATTTACTTACCCCTCTGATAAGGTGCGATATTAGAAATGCTTTAACAAACGTTACGATCAGCGCGCGTCAGCCGCTTTCGACTTCCGCATCAGGTGATTGCGGAAGTAACTTCACTCTGTGGGTTCAGGGTTCCGCCTCTTAACTAGCTAGCTAAATAAATGGTTATCCCTCTACCCAAAACAAACGACTTTCCTTTTTATAAGACCCATTTGGAATATAGCAGCAATTCACCATTGCACTCTGCAGTAGATATTTAAGGAAACATGGCTGGACGTCTACCGGCTTGTGTAGTTGATTGTGGCACAGGGTAAGTAGCAAGTGCTAATGCTAATAGCTAGCTAACTAATTCATTGGCTTTAGCTAGATACACCCAGACATGGCATACACATTGGACGTGCAAAGTAAACAAATCAAGATAGCTAGCTAGTCAGCAGCAACCTTTATTTGCTTCATTTCGTTTAATCCAGCCAGCAAACTAGCTAGTTAACCATTTTAGGTTTAAAAAGATAGCTTACTAGTAGCTAATTTCCATCAGTGTCCCCCACTCGTTAGACGTTACATGAGCAGTATACAGTAACTTTAATCTGTTACTGTAGTCTACGTAACATGTATGTTTCAATTTGTGGAAGCGTATAACTGGCCTAGTCCACAGACAGTCATGCCACCCTTTAGATTAGTGGTTTACAACCTTTTTCTGTTACTGTACCACCAACTGAATTTTACTTTGCTCGGACTGAGTACCCCAGAAGTACCCCCAGGTTGGGAACCACTGCTTTAGATCATGAGCAATAATGATTACACCGTTATGATCTATATAACCCACTGAACTTTCTCATGCAATGCATTTGTTGTAGGTACACAAAGATTGGATATGCTGGAAACACAGAGCCACAGTTTATTGTTCCTTCATGTAAGTATTTCTGTATCATACAGCAGCGGTTCCCAAACTCGGTCCTTGAGACCCCAAGGGATGCACGTTTTGGTTTTTGCCCTAGCACTAAACAGTTGATTTCAAATAATCAAATAATCATCAAGCTTTGATCATTTGAATAAGCTTTGATAATCACCTGTGTAGTATTAGGGCAAAAACCACCCCTTGGAGTCGCGAGGACCGAGTTTGGGAAACGCTGTCATACAGTCTTCTAATGATAATGTACCATGTCCATTCATATGTAGCCCTTGATCATGACTATCAGTGCCTTTCCATTACACGAGTCATTGGACGAAGGTGTCTTCTGTACTGAGGAGTTTTGTTAAGAACCGCGAAGCTCGGTCTGAACATTAACACGCATCGCTTGCAGTACGGTTTTGGCAGCAAAATGACCTTTTATCTTTTATATCAGCGAGAACTAATAATTAAAGAAAATAGGGTTAGGGTTCCCACACGGCCATATTTCCATGTAACAGCGCTTGTTTATGGAAAACAGACAGAATAAAGAGTGGGCTACCTGTGTGTAAACGGAAGATGGACGCCACAAATGTGTTGTCACTGAAAAATACGGTCAGCTGCAGCTGTGTTAAAACAGTGTACAGTAAGTGTGCATCTTGCATTTGTGAAATGATTTTGATGTGATATGAAAGTAGAGGGATTTATGTTTTTAGAACCATACCACAATTGAGAATCGATTCACGTTTAGATGGAGTATTTGGCTGTTTTGGCTTCCAGAGCCAATTTGCCCATTAAACAGAAAATCCTTGGTCTATAAGAAGTAAAGTTAGGTTCCTTTAGTCCATTATTTGGCTAACTCATATGGCAGACTGTATGGTCATTAGTTAAATGTATCTGCTGAAAGCATTTTGGTATCGGTCCTTCCTGTTTTTCTTATCTGATTGGAGTGTTCAATGGAAGTAGGCGAACACGCCTAATTCAACAAAAATGTAAAACCACAAAGTTTGAGTTGGCCGCCTTCCTCTAGCATTGAGTCATCCAGTGGACCCTAAATGGCAATGCTAGCTTGTTAGAGGACCATAGACTAGTTATTCAGTGATAAATCCAAACCATTTTTGTCTATTTTCAACAATCATAGCCTATTCACTTGTTTTCAGTGCTTGAAACTGTACAGACACAGCTTGAAAGGAAGCTAGTCCAGCCTATATTCAGTGATATGGCTCCATAGCAGAAGTCCCCTTGTGCCCCTGCTGACTAGAATAACGGACAAACTTGCCAAGGCCACCTGCCTGTGGACTTGAAGTAGCCAGTAGATAGATGACGTGCACGTTTAGAAGCCTGGATGGATGACAAGTAGGCCTACACATTTAGAGGCTACAAGGAAGTAGTTGAGGGAACATTGTTCATCGTCCGACATTATAATAATATATAATGTATGCCATTTAGCAGACACTTTTATCAAAATCGACTTAGTCATGCGTGCATACATTTTATGTACGTGTGGGCCCGGAAACCAAAGTGATGAACTTTGTCAATGAAGTCACATTATGCAGAAAGTTAAAGGCCCAATACAGCTGTTTTTATGTCAACATCAAATCATTTCTGGGTCCAATTAGGTACCTTACTGTAATAGTTTTCCAATAAAATAGTCAAAAAGAAACAAAAATGGATTTTAAGCAAAAGATTCATTCTCAAGCAATAATTTTGCTAGGACTGTTTGGGTGTAGTCTGAGTAGGGTTGGAACAACTGAAAACTAGCTGTTATTGGCAAAGTGGTTTGGAACTCTCTTTTGTTATTGGTCTCGTGATGTCACCAGGCAAGCCGTAACTCCATCCATGCAAAACCTGCTGATTAGAAGGTCCTGTGTCTAATGTATTTTCAAATCAAAAGAGAATGGTCGCGCTCTCCCAGAAGCTTAGCTGGTGCGTAAAAAAACGCAAATTCAGACAAAGGGGTGTAATTGGTCCACACTCAAAAAGTTGTCGGATAAAGCTTGCTTCATTATTCAATGCGAAAATAATTCAAAACATCATAACTTTTCGTTGAAAACGACATATGTGACATTGATATTAGTCAAACATTTATTCCAGCGATAAAATTGATTAAAAAGCTCAAGTAGGTTAAATTTGGTCATAAAGTCAGTATCGTCCAAAACAGAGTTTTGTGAGATTTGTTAAGGGGTTGGTTTTGATTTCAACAATGCCCATTTACCACAGGATATCCAGTCATATTGCAGACCACAGACTGCGAGACAGACTTGCCCAGCAGCATTGCGGCTCGGACTTTGTTTACATAAAACAACACGTCACAAAAATGTTTTACTTGAGAAATACTGCACCAAACACCTTAGCTAGATGTAAAACTGTGTGACTAAAAGCTCCTCTGCAAAAACATCAAAATAAAGTAAATATTTCTCAAGCTATTTTACGGTGTATTCCAAACCACTCCCTCGCCCCTATCAACTCGCTCGGAGGGTGTCCGTTGTCACGTGTTGCTGACAACTCAGAGGGAGACTTTCAGAGTGGCGAGGGGATCAGTAAACCAACTTTAGGACACACTCGTGACTTGAATGATGCAATTCATGTTCCACATTCAAATAATAAAACAAACATGAAATTCCAAATAACAAATCCCCCCCGCCTATTTGCAAGATGTAAACCTTTAACATTTAATTTGGGAGGTATTCCATTTGTTACATGTCAAGTTTTAAATCGGATGAAAACAAATGCATGAGGCATGTAATTAGGCACACCTCTCCATTCTTTTGTATGAAATTGCGCAAACTCCAAACAAATCGATGCGTGTTGGGATACCACTTCGCTCTGGAACATGCAGCCTTGCTGGCTTGGTCGAAATAGCTATCAGAGGGTCTAAGTAAGCCCATACACCCTCTAATTTCCACTCCCTCAGCTTTGAGACACTTGTGCATGTGGCGGAGGCACTCGTGAATGTGCCAATGTAGGGGCGATGAAAGGGGGGGAGGGGGGTGATTCAGCATTAGATTCCCCGCTAATTATCAAAAGCCAGAAAAGAGCTGTTCAATTCTACAACCACCTAAAAGGAAGTGTTTCCCAAACCTTCCATAACAAAGCTGTCACTTACAGAGAGATTAACCTAGAGAAGAGACCCCTAAGCAAGCTGGTCCTGGGGCTTTTTTCACAAACACAAACAGGCCCCACAGAGGCCCAGGACAGCAACACAATTGGACTCAAACGAATCATGAAAAAACAAAAAGATAATTACTTGATACACTGGAGGGAAATTACAAAAGAACTGAGCGAACTGGAATGCTATTTGGCCCTAAACAGAGAGTACACAATGGCAGAATACCTGACCACTGTGACTCACCTAAAACGAAGGAAAGCTTTGACTATGTACAGACTCAGTGAGCGTAGCCTTGCTATTGAGAGAGGCCGCTGTAGGCAGACCTGGCTCTCAAGAGAAGCCAGGCTATGTGCACACTGCCCACAAAATGAGATGGAAACTGAGCTGCGTTTCCTAACCTCCTGCCAAATGTATGACCATATTAGAAAACAAATTCAATTTTGGTAAACTCCCATATCTATTGGGTGAAATACCAGTGTGCCATCACAGCAGCAAGATTTGTGACACGTTGCCACAAGAAAAGGGCAAATACTGAAGAACTACCATTGTAACTGCAACCCATATATGTTTATTTTCACCTCCTCCATGCTTCACGGTGGGAACCACACATGCGGAGATCATCCGTTCACCTACTCTGCGTCTCAAAGACACCGCGGTTGGAACCAAAAAGCAAAAATTGACTCATCAGACCAAAGGAAGGATTTCCACCGGTCTAATGTCCATTGCTCGTGTTTCTTGGCACAAGCAAGTCTCTTCTTCTTATTGGTGTCCTTTAGTAGTGGTTTCTTTGCAGCAATTCGACCATAAAGGCCTGCTTTCATGCAGTCTCCTCTGAACAGTTGATGTTGAGATGTGTCTGTTACTTGAACTCTGTGAAGCATTTATTTGGGCTGCAATTTCTTAGGCTGGTAACTCTAATGAACTTATCCTCTGCAGCAGAGGTAACTCTGAGTCTTCCTTTCCTGTGGTGGTCCTAATTAGAGCCAGTTTCATCATAGTGCTTGATGGTTTTTGCGACTGCACTTGAACAAACTTTAAAAGTTCTTGACGTTTTCCGGATTGACTGACTGTCGTTTCTCTTTGCTTATTTGAGCTGTTCTCGCCATAGTATGTACTTGGTATTTTACCAAATAGGTCTATCTTGTCACATGCACAGGCTTCCCTGTGGCTCAGTTGGTAGAGCATGGTGTTTGCAACGCCAGCATGGTGTGTGCAACGCCAGGGTAGTGGGTTCGATTCCCACGGGTGGCCAGTACAAATATATATATTTTTTTTAAATGCATGAAATGAAATGTATGCATTCACTACTGTAAGTCGCTCTGGATAAGAGCGTCTGCTAAATGACTAAAATGTACAAATGTAAATGTACTTATTTTCCCTTTTGTACTTTAACTATTTTCACAATGTTGTAACACTGTACATAGCCATATTATGACATTTGAAATGTCTCTATTCCTTTGAAACTTTGGTGAGGGTAATGTTAACTATTCATTTTGAATTGTTTATTTTATCTATTTCACTTGCTTTGGCAATGTAAACATATGTTTCCCATGCCAATAAAGCCCTTTGAATTGATTTTAATTTAATTCATTCGGACTATTTTGAGAAAGTGATACTGGCTTTATTCCTATAGTGTCTCATGGGGGACAAACATCCGTAACCGCCACATCGAACCACACCCCCATGACTGAAATCTTGTTTTTCGTAATGAGCAACCGAAAAACCCATGTCGAATCAGTGCGTTCAGTATCTCTTTAATAAAAATGTGTCTATTTGTTTACTGACTTTACAAGACAAATCGAAGTAATAGGCCTGCCGTTCATTGAGTTTCCCCTTATGTTTAGCATCAGCAGTTTGCTTTCCCTATGCTTGATTTAATCAGCTCACCTGCGTAACGTTGACTATCAGCACCCTCAAGTCATGATGTTTCAATCAACAATCTCCAAACCATATGTAGGCTGGTACTAAGGATTAATAGCGTTGAATCTTCCTGAACTTCAGGTATTGCCATCAAGGAGTCGGCCAAGGTTGGAGACCAAGCCCAGCGCAGGATGATGAAGGGGGTGGACGATCTGGACTTTTACATCGGTGACGAGGCAATAGACAAACCAAATTATGCAACAAAGGTACATTGAATTTTCCAGTGATGGGAGGTCTACTTAAAGGGTAATCTGCAGGCTCTACATACATTTTTGGACTTATATTCTAAAATAATTAATGTATAACTTCCTTATAAGCTTGGTTCAACTGGCATATCTCATCAGAACCGAAAATATAATCTTGTTTTACTCCAATGTTTGTAAACAAAACATGGTGAAACCTCCTATGTTGGATGGTCAGTCCTTGCAACCATATCTCTATCTATGCATTTTAGAGTGGTTCAATTTCTTCACCCCCATTAGTCAGATTTTTATTTAAACGGAGTCAGAGAGTTCGCTTTGTTATAGTTTCAACTGTAGATTGCCCCTTTTAAAGTTTAAATGTAAAGTCATGCTGAATGCCTGTTAGAACTGAGTAGCATAATGGGAAAATAATGTTGTGTGTGTGTGTGTGTGTGGGTGTGTGTGTGTGTGTGGTTGTTCCCCTTGTTACAGTGGCCCATTCGTCATGGGATCGTGGAAGACTGGGATCTCATGGAGAGGTTCATGGAACAGGTCATCTTCAAGTATCTGAGGGCAGAGCCCGAGGACCACTACTTCCTCTTGGTATGTTCATAACATGCACATTAGTGTGGAAATTATGCTACCGAGTAGTAGGGACTTAGGGGATTTGTACTTTTCTTCTCCACAGACAGAGCCTCCTCTGAATACTCCTGAAAACAGAGAGTACACAGCAGAGATTATGTTTGAGTCCTTCAACGTTCCAGGTCTTTACATCGCTGTACAGGTAAATCCTCTTTATGTTCTATGTTGGTTCTATATAATCTCTTCCCTGCACCTCTTCATGTTCAAGGGTCAAGTCAAACTTGATTTCAAATGCATTATCACAACTCTCACTTCACAGAGGAAATTAGGGTGTCCATGAGGTGTCCATGAAGTGTCCGCGAAACCTCGGGGTGGATCTCAGTTCTGGGACCCTTTTCAAAACAGGAGTAGGAGTGCTGATCTAGGATCAGATCTCCCCCTGACGAAATGTAAACTTATTGATTGTGATCTAAAAGGCTAAACTGATCCTAGATTAGCACTCCTGATCTGAGACTCTTTGAATACGTGTTGTAATCATTAGTGGAAAGTGACAGGGTCTGTGTTTTCCTCCTCAGGCGGTCCTGGCGCTGGCAGCCTCATGGACCTCCAGACAAGTGGGCGAGAGGACCCTGACGGGGACGGTGATTGATAGCGGTGATGGGGTCACCCACGTCATCCCAGTGGTGGGTACATGCCTTCGATCATCATTCCATGTAGTCTTTACTAGAACTGTTTAGTAGGTAGCAAATGTTTTGAAACAAAGTGAAATGGGGAGGTACTTCCTGAACTTGTTCAACAAGAACACATTTTCTTAATCTGTTGCAAAAGTATGGAACGGTGTGAACACTACTCGGATGTATTCAACCTACAGTTGAAGTCAGAAGTTTACATACACCTTAGCCAAATACATTTAAACTCAGTTTTTCACAATTCCTGACATTTAGTCTTCGTAAAAATTCTCTGTCTTAGGTCAGTGAGGATCACCACTATATTTTAATTATGTGAAATGTGAGAATATTACTAGAGAAAATGATTTATTTAATCTTTTATTTCTTTCATCACATTCCCAGTGGGTCAGAAGTTTACATACACTCAATTAGTATTTGGTAGAATTGCCTTTAAATTGTTTAACTTGGGTCAAACGTTTCGGGTAGCCTTCCACAAGCTTCCCCCAATAAGTTAGGTGAATTTTGGCCCATTCCTCCTGACAGAGCTGGTGTAACTGAGTCATGTTTGTAGGCCTCCTTGCTCGCATACACTTTTCCAGTTCTGATCACACATTTTCTATAGGATTGAGGTCGGGGCTTTGTGATGGCCACTCCAATACCTTGACTTTGTTGTCCTTTAAGCCATTTTGCCACAACTTTGGAAGTATGCTTGGGGTCATTGTCCATTTGGAAGACCCATTTGCGACCAAGCTTTAACTTCCTGACTGATGTCTTGAGATGTTGCTTCAATATATCCACATAATTTTCCTGCTTCATGATGCCTTCTATTTTGTGAAGTGCACCCTTGCCTCCTGCACCAAAGCACCCCCACAACATGATGCTGCCACCCCTGTGCTTCACGGTTGGGATGGTGTTCTTCGGCTTGCAAGCCTGCCACTTTTTCCTCCAAACATAACGATGGTCATTATGGCCAAACAGTTCTATTTTTGTTTCATCAGACCAGAAGACATTTCTCCAAAAAGTACAATCTTTGTCCCCATGTGCAGTTGCAAACCGTAGTCTGGCTTTTTTATGGCGGTTTTGGAGCAGTGGCTTCTTCCTTGCTGAGCGGCCTTTCAGGTTATGTCGATATAGGACTCGTTTTACTGTGGATATAGATACTTTTGTACCTGTTTCCTCCAGCATCTTCACAAGGTCCTTTGCTGTTGTTCTGGGATTGATTTGCACTTTTCGCACCAAAGTACGTTCATCTCTAGGAGACAGAACGCGTCTCCTTCCTGAGTGGTATTACGGCTGCGTGGTCCCATGGTGTTTATACTTGCGTACTATTGTTTGTACAGATGAACGTGGTACCTTCAGGCGTTTGGAAATTGCTCCCAAGGACGAACCAGACTTTTTTTTCATGAGGTCTTGGCTGATTTCTTTTGATTTTCCCATGATGTCAAGCAAAGAGGCACTGAGTTTCAAGGTAGGCCTTGAAATACATCCACAGGTACACCTCCAATTCATTCAAATTATGTCAATTAGCCTATCAGAAGCTTCTAAAGCCATGACATCATTTTCTGGAATTTTCCAAGCTGTTTAAAGGCACAGTCAACTTAGTGTATGCAAACTTCTGACCCACTGGAATTTGTGATACAATGAATTATAAGTGAAATAATCTGTCTGTAAACAATTGTTGGAAAAATGACTTGTGTCATGCACAAAGTAGATGTCCTAACCGACTTGCCAAAACTATAGTTTGTTAACAAGAAATATGTGGAGTGGTTGAAAAACTAATTTTAATGACTCCAACCTAAGTGTATGTAAACTTACGACTTCAACTCTATATACTATTGCTAACACATGCATGGTAACATATTACATTCCTGTATGAGCGATAATGGATTGTGTGGTTGATTGGTGGTGTTTTCTTCCAGGCGGAAGGCTACGTAATCGGTAGCTGTATAAAGCACATCCCCATCGCTGGTCGAGACATCACCTACTTCACCCAGCAGCTGCTGAGAGAGCGGGAGGTGGGCATCCCACCAGAGCAGTCATTGGAAACAGCCAAAGCCGTCAAGGTACCTACACATATATAACTTTTTGTTCCCTACACAAACCAAAGGAATTAATACATGTATTATTTGTGAGCATTTCTCAGGTTCAACAGCAGAGGTCAGTATTGCTGTACCATTGACTAGAGCTATAGAGTCACAGATCATTACTCCTTCTTGGCATCTACCCAGTGTCTTATGTACACTTGGTTATGACTTACAATTGATAACGATTCCATATTGTGTTCCAGGAAAGGTTCAGTTATGTCTGCCCTGACCTGGTGAAAGAGTTCAACAAGTACGATACGGACGGCTCTAAATGGATCAAGCAGTACACGGGAATCAACTCCATCAGCAAGAAGGAGTTCACCATCGACGTGGGCTACGAGCGCTTCCTCGGCCCCGAGATCTTCTTCCACCCAGAGGTATGATCCCATTGATTTTCAATATATATTGTTGTGCTTGTATTATGTAATGTGTCGAGTGCTGAGCGATTTTAGTGCTTTTTGGTTTGATTTTTAAAACATAATCACGGATTTCGGTTTCGATAATCATTTTTAAACATTTAAATGCATTGTGCAGTATGTGGGTTGAATACTGTAACACAGAATAAAACAATTAATAAAAGTCTCATGATGGTAGTGACTGCCCATTACTGCTTATCACCAATAACCATAATTTATTCACTTTACTTTAATAAAATATTTGTTGTTGTGTATATTATATTTGTTTTATTTGATAACTTTATTTCATTTCAAGTCATCGTCTCTTTAGAGATGCTGCTTATGCTGTCTGACAAAATCAATATTTTGTAGTTCTTCAAAGTAAATAAGGCATACTTTAATGACTGCTGAATACCAACTATCAATCACTTAGATCATGCATATTCTGGTAGAGATATACTATATATACAAAAGTATGTGGACACCCCTTCAAATTAGTGGATTTGGCTATGTACAAAATTGAGCACACTTCCATGCAATCTCCATAGACAAACATTGACAGTAGAATGGCCTTACTGCAGAGCTCAGGGACTTTCAATGTGGCAACATCATAGGATGCCACCTTCCTAACAAGTCAGTTCGTCAAATGTCTGCCCTGCTAGAGCTGTGCCGGTCAACTGTAAGTGCTGTTATTGAGAAGTGGAAACATCTAAGAGCAACAACGGCTCAGCCGCGAAGTGGTAGGCCACACAAGCTCACAGAACGGGACCGCCAAGTGCTGAAGCGCGTAAAAATCGTCTGTCCTTGGTTGCAACACTCACTACCGAGTTCCAAATTGCCTCTGGAAGCAATGTCAGCACAATAACTGTTTGTCGGGAGCTTCATGAAATGCGTTTTGATGGTCGAGCAGCTGCACACAAGACTAAGATCACCATGCGCAATGACAAGCATCGGCTGGTGTAGTGGATAGCTCGTCACCATTGGACTCTGGAGCAGTGGAAATGTGTTCTCTGGAGTGATGAATCGCACTTCACCATCTGGCAGTCCGACAAACGAATCTGGGTTTGGCGGATGCTAGGAGAACGTGGCAACAATTTGGGCAAGGCCCGTTCCTGTTTTCAGCATGACAATAGCCCCGTGCACAAAGCAAGGTGCATACAGAAATGGTTTTTCGAGATCGGTGTGGAAGAACTTGACTGGCCTGCACAGAGCCCTGACGTCAACCCCATCGAACACTATTGGGATGAATTGGAACACCGACTGCATGCCAGGCCTAATCGCCCAACATCAGTGCCGACCTCACTAACGCTCTTGTGGCTAAATGGAAGCAAGACCATGCAGCAATGTTCCAACATCTAGTGGAAAGCCTTCCCAGAAGAGTGGAGGCTGTTATAGCACCAAAGGGTGGACCAACTCCATATTAATGCCTATGATTTTGGAATGAGATGTTCGACGAGCAGGTGTCATATAGTGTACCTCGGCAAGTAACAGCTGCTCACTATATCACCTCATGACCACGCATTCTTCTCTGTTCAGTAGCAGGCATAAAATAAACTGACTGGACAAGTAGATGCGCAATGGATTATGGTCATTGTAGTTAATTACCATGTTTTTATGCGCTAACCTATGTGGAATATTGGCCAGTTGGAAACTACAACTCCCTACTACATTGCCCAGTTCAGGCTAGATCTGATTTATCTCTAGAGATACTGTGCGATGTGCAGCATTGAGCTCCCAGGAGAAAACATAATTTTTTTTGTTAAATAACTGAAATTTCTGTTAATAACATTGGTTGTACTGTATTATACTTTTCTCCTCCCCCAGTTTGCCAACCCTGACTTCACCCAGCCCATCTCAGAGGTTGTTGATGAGGTCATTCAGAACTGCCCTATTGACGTCAGACGTCCCCTCTATAAGGTACGTCTGGGGAGTTCAAGTTCGTTTTATTTCATTCACATGACAGGCGACAAGAACGTTCTGTTTGACAATATAAAAGCAGCCCTCGTGATTTATTGAAACGATAAACTTATGCCAGATACTGAGACTTGTCTCCATCCAGAAGCTATGAGGATGAAATGGGTTTTACTTTCTAAATGATCTATTCAGGAGTATGTCAAGGTTCCAAGTGTATATTTACCTTGTCTGTTGCTATGCAGAACATCGTGCTCTCTGGAGGCTCCACTATGTTCAGAGATTTTGGCCGTCGTCTGCAGAGGGACCTGAAAAGGACAGTGGACGGCAGACTGAAACTCAGTGAGGAACTGAGCGGTGGCAAGTTGAAGGTGAGAACCGATTTACATTTGACCTAGTCAGCTGAAGTACTCTATAGGGATGCTACATCTTTATGGGTGTTGTGGCTCCTAAAATGTTCAAAATGATGTTATATTTTGCATTTCCAGCATAGTCATCGGTGTTATTGGCTCAATAATGACCTATGTTTCATGTTATTTTGCCAGCCCAAACCCATCGACGTGCAAGTCATCACTCACCACATGCAGAGATACGCTGTTTGGTTCGGCGGGTCCATGTTGGCATCAACTGTGAGTTCTAAAACTTAGAGGGGTCTTTGTCTGTTAACTCATGTTACTATCAGAAATATATATTCTACTGATGTAAAAGCTCAAGAGAGACACTTGGAGGCTTTGTTAACCTTGGTTAGAATATAAAATTGGAAACTTGAAAGGAAAAGTGTACACCAACAAATAATAACGGTCATATCTACTCTTTCCTCAGCCGGAATTTTACCAAGTGTGCCACACCAAAAAAGACTATGAGGAGATAGGACCGAGCATCTGCCGCCATAACCCTGTCTTCGGGGTCATGTCTTAAAAAGGACTTCCCTCAGTTATCACTGGAGCTTGCAGTTGGAGCAGAATGGAGTGGACGGACAGAGGCAGAGTGGCATTACTGCACTATGGTCGCTGCTTAATGTAGCCTATTTCCAGGGCTGCGGTTACAGACAAAATACAGGAAGAGAATGACATAGAAATAGAATGACTAGATTCTATTCCTATGGAGAATGACTCATTTATCAACAGCAGACCAAACTATCAGGCTGACAAACGGGGGTGAATATCTATGTAAAAGAGAAGGAAATGGTGTCTTAAAGCCAAAAGCATTTTCAGAGCAAATGTGTGGACACAAAATAATGTGCAAGAACATGATAATAAAGTCAACTCATGTATGATTAAGTATGTGCCCGATGTATGTTATTATTATGGTATCCACACATCCAGCAATTAAGTACAGTTGCATTATATCTAGCCAATAGCTCTTTTTTTCAGATGCACTTCTCTGTGTGTTCAAGGGTAGAGCTTGTTTATATTTCATATTGAGTTTTATATATAATGTGTAAGAATCATTTTTGGGGGGACAAGAACCCATAACAACCCATGTTGTATTCTCTCAAACTATAACTTAGTCTTAGCATCCCCAGTTTTTTTTGTTTTGTTGTGTGGTCGCTTCGTGGATTTGTTTGGAATAATCCATGAATCCCTGAATCATACAGTATCTTAACCAAAAAAGTTACATATATTATCCGTTAAATTGAAATGACTGTTAGACCATCATTGCTGTCGAGGATCTTGTGTATTTCACCATGTACCAAATCTGTGGATTTCAACGCCTACCCACATTCCAATAAAGGCAGACAGATATTTATATAAATGTGTCTCGATGGTTATGGCCTGAAATGACTATTTTAATAGTACAGTAAGTGTCTTAAGTCTAGAAAGTGCTTTCGCTACGTTACTTTCAAAACAAGGTGAATGAACAAAGCCATAAACTGAAGATGAAATGATATTCAGCAAGTCTTAGTAAGACAATGGAACCCCCCCACATTTCAGGGAGTGACTACATCAGGAATTAACATACCATGAACAAATGAGTTGTATATACCAAAGATGGTGGATAAATTAAGATGTTTAATATGGCTGTTTACCATTTAAAATCAAGTTTCCTGTCTGTAAGTGGGTGTTCCCTCTCGCGTGAGCATGCTTTCCCACATGAGCTCAGGGTTCCTCCATTTTGGTCGTGTTCCCCTGCTCAGACGTTGCATGCATCAACCAATGATTGTGTGCCATGTCATAGACTGTGTCATCGACTAACAGATTGCTATAACATATGTGGTTAGCTCTTAGCTGATAATTAACTATCCAGGTGTTTTAAGATCTGGTATGCGTCAGCAACGCCTGGACAGAGGAACGCCCAATCTCTGGCATGCTCATACAAAAGAGGAAATGCCCACTTACACAGGCAGGAATTTTTTCAATGGAAAACTGCCCAATAACAGTCAAATCACTTCAATGTTATTGTCTGATCACCACTGTCATGACGTTGGCCTGTGGGTAAGGTTTATGACCCCCCCCCCATAAATACCTTTCTCCCTTCCCCTCTCTGACCCTACTGAAGGACTTGAATAGCCTGTGTTAAATATAGAGACTCTGGGAACATCAAACAAATGGGGAAAGGAACCATATTTTGGTAATAGAACCAGTTGGAAATATGCTTGGGAACGTAATGAGTATGTATGTAAGGTTCGGTTGTCATCTGAGACATTATGATTGATGACAGGACGACATAAACTGTACCTGAGAAAGTATACACCCTCTAGTTATCAGAGTAACATGGAATTGTTATGCAATTGAAATGTTTGATATTGAAATTGTTTGTTAGGAGATTAAATGTAATTTTAGCTTCCAAATGAGAGATTTGGGTTTTCATAAGGAAAGTGCCCTGCTTGATCAGTGGCCCACCCCTGTGAAGAGGAGGGGTTATAAAAGATGAAACACATCCTTCCCCCCTCTCCACTATATAAGCCTTTGACGAAAAGATAACCACGTGGTTCCAGTACGGGAGGTCTGCAGCCTCTACGTTAGAAGGACACACATGTCAACTAAGCCAACCTCGGCGTGAGCTATGGTATGAACTTTGAGCTTATTCACTACAGAAGTGCTACTTCCTAGCCGTTGAGTTAGCAGCGGCCGCTGTCGACGTGGGCTAGGAAAGGACGGACGACGGATCCAGTCTAACAGACGGACGAAGATACCACCACGTATCCAATTTACCACCAGAGACATTCTTCCGAGTAACAGGAAGATCTGTTGGCCAACCCGGCCAGCATCTGCGACCAATCTACCGAAGCGCAGCTCAGAGTAAATATTTATTGCATTTTCCTTTTCCAAATAGGCGGTAATTTAGAATGCATAAGATAATGTATTTACGATAGCATAGCTGCTGTTTCTCTGTTCCTAAATCTTCCCGCTCTTTCATTCAAGCCCAACCCCCTTTCCTTTGTGTAACCAGCCATGATACAGGTTCCGTCCACCAGGACGTTTTCTGTATGACATCATTTGTATTCTGTGTATATGTAATTCTGTGTGATTAGTTTAGGTATTTAGTAAATAAATAATTAAACCCAATTTTGTATTGCTGATTCAACTTGTTAGCCAGGGTTCGTGAAGATAGCCAAGAATTTACAACTTTCATTATGAGACTGAAAATAAGACAAGGGTTAATATTGACTGCTATCGATGTAAAATATTACAAAGTATTTTAAAAGTTTATTCGGAAGATAACGGCTCTATAAACGTTCTTCCGTGGTGCCCCGACTTTCTAGTTAATTACATTTACATGATTAGCTTAATCAGGTAATATTAATTACAGAGAAATCATTTTATAAGTTAGCATGTCATATCACTTAATCTGGCATAGCCAAAGACACAACACCACATTTCAAAAAGAGGGCTCGCAATTTTAACCAATCGTCGCACATTTGCAGACGAAAATGGTTCAATCAAGCCATACTTTTCCCTCACCAGTGCATTTTTGTGACACATTGGACATAAATCACTGCAAAATGTCAGAATTGCCAGAGCAACTAATGTCAGAATTGCCAGAGCAAAAAGCACCAACAATGTTGCATTCATAACCAACTGGAGATGGTAATTATTCGTAAATACCAGTTGGATGTATTCACGTGCTTGAACTAGTTGAGAAACGTTGATTCGCTAATGGCAAACCAGCTGCATCAACCATAAACTAAAAGTACAGCTACAGTATCATGCTTGTAAAGAAATTATAGTGTTCAAAAACCATATTAATAGATTTTTTTTAAATAAATAATGTTTTGTCGGTACATTTAACTGCCTAAAATTTAGGTCATTTTCTTAGTAGTTGACATCAGAGGTCAGCAAGTGGGAGAAGTCTGTGCTCAGGAATGATGGTGGTTTCAAGACAACTGGGAACTCCAAAAGAAATAGGTAAAGGTAAAACCATGACATCAGTGATCTACCGGTTGTAAAGTCGGAGCTCTAGCAAGAAGCCCAAGTTTCCGACTTGGAATTCCGAGTTGACCGCTCAATATAAAGGAGCTGGAATTCCGTTGATGACAACTGAAAACAAATCTTCCCAGTCGGAGCAAGTTTTTTCCCTAGTTCCCAGTTGTCTTGAATGCACTGAAGTAGGAAGTCAGGGATTTCCAAGTTCCAAGATCCAAGTAGCCAGTTGTTTTGAACACAGCATCATAGACGTGTTTCCCACTTGTAATTATGAATTTGATTTTTCCCAGTCGAATGTGGTAATACCACCTTTCCAGTTGGTTGAGACCGCAGCATAAGTTAAAAAAAACTTGTCCAATAGAGTCAATTTTAAACTTGTCTAATAATGATGGTTGATTAGCTTAGGTGGGAGTCATGGGTAACTGCAATTCAACATGGCTCCCGGAACATGAGTATGTCAACATAAATGGATGGACGGGACTCTAAAAACTGCAATAGTCTTTGCTTTTCTGAAACATGGCTCTCGGACAAGATACCCCCCATGGCTATCCAACTCGATGGATTCTCCATTCACCAGGCGGACAAGACAGTGGAGTCGGGGACATCTATGGGGGAGGGGTTTTCCTCTACATCAACACCAACTGGTGTGCCAACTCCAGCGTGGTGGAAGTGCCTGTCTTGGAATACCTGATGGTCAAATGCTGACCCTTTTACCTCCCGAGGGAGATTTCAGCTGTTATCGTGACTGTTCTATACATTCCACCTCAGTACAAGAAAAATAACAAGCTGGCACTTAACTTCTTTGGGATAGGGGGCAGTATTTTGACATCCGGATGAAAAGCGGGCCCAAAGTAAACTGCCTGTTACTCAGGCCCAGAAGCTAGGATATGCATATAATTGGTAGATTTGGATAGAAAACACTCTAAAGTTTCTAAAACTGTACAAAGCTATAAACAAGCAAGAAACTCTACATCCAGAGGCTGCTTTTCTGGTTGCCGGGGATTTTAATTCCACGTCACTAATACACGGGATGCCCAACTTCCATCAACATGTCTCCAATGCCACTAGGGGCAATAAAGTCCTACCACTGTTATTCTACCCACAAGCCAGCATACAAGGCCTTCCCACGTCCGCCATTCGGAAAATCAGATCATGACTCCGTACTCCTGCTTCCTGTTTACAAGCAGAAACTCAAACAGGAAGTACCCGTGACTCGCTCTGTTGAAAATGGTCACCAGAATCAGAGATTATGCTACAGCTTTGCTAGTGCTGATTTGAATATGTTTCGAGACTCCACTAACCAACTCTGTCACCGGCTTCATTAGAAAATGTATCAGCGAAGTTGTCCCCACTGTGAGGGTTCGCTGCTTCCCCAATCAAAAGCCCTTGATTAACACAGAGGTTGGCGCTAAACTAAAGGACAGTGCTACTGCACACAGAACTATCGTAGACAACCCTGAGGCTATGGCAGAGGACGGGAATAAGTCCAAGAAGTCCCGCTATGACCTCCACAGAGTCATCAAATGAGCAAAAGGACAATATAGGAATAAGGTGGAATCAAACTACATAGGTTCTGATGCCCGCCACACGTGGCAGGGACTGCAGTCCATTACGGATGGCAAATGAAGACCCAACCGTGATCCGCCCAACGATGCCTCTCTACCAGACGAACTCCATGCATTTTATGCATGTTTTGACAACAACAAGTTCATGCCAGGTGTGAGGGCCCTCACCGACCGTGTGGATTGGGTGATCTCGATCTCCGAGGCCGACGTGAGAAAGGTCTTTAATCAGGTCAACACCCGCAAGGCCGCGGGGCCCAACGGTATTCCGTGGTGCATTCTCGGAGCATGTGCAGAACAGCTGGTAGGCATATTTTTCAACCTCTCCTTGTCCTAGTCTGTAATCCCCACGTTTTAAGATGACCACCATTATTCCTGTCCATAAAAACTCTAAGGCTTCATGCCACAAGGACTACCGCCCTGTAGCACTCACTTCTGTAATCATGAAGTGATTTGAGAGGCTGGTTATGGCACAGATTAACTCCACCATCCCAGACACCCTAGACCCACTCCAATTTGCATACCGCCCCCAACAGATCCATAAATGACACAATCTCAATTGCACTCCATACTGCCCTCACCCACCTAGATAAGAGGAATACCTACGGTGCATTCAGAAAGTATTCAGATCCCTTGACTTTTTCAATATTTTGTTTCCTTACAGCCGTATTCTAAAATTGATTACATTTTTTATTTTTTATCATCAAACTACACACAATACCACATAATGACTTAGCAAAAACTGTCTTCTTGGGTATGACGCTACAACATTGGCACACCTGTATCTGGGGAGTTTCCCCTATTATTCAATACAGATCCTCTCAAGCTCTATCAGGTTGGATGGGGGGCATTGCTGCACAGCTATTTTCAGGTCTCTCCAGAGATGTTAGATCGGGTTCAAGTCCGCGCTCTGGCTGGGCCACTCAAGGACATTCAGAGACTTGTCCCGAAACCACTCCTGCATTGTCTTGGCTGTGTGCTTAGGGTCGTTGTCCTGTTGGAAGGTAAACCTTTGCCCGAGTCTGAGGTTCTGAGAGCTCTGAAGCAGGTTTTCATCAAGGATCTCTCTGTACTTTGCTTCCTTGATCCTGACTAGTTCTCAGTCTCTGCTGCTGAAAAACATTCCCACATCTGCCACCACCATGCTTCATCGTAGGGATGGTGCAAGGTTTCCTCCAGACGTGACACCTTGCATTCAGGCCAAAGAGTTCAATGTTGGTTTCATCAGACCAGAGAATCTTGCTTCTTTAGGTGCCTTTTGGCAAACTCCAAGCAGGCTTTCATGTGCCTTTTACTGAGGAGTGGCTTCCGTCTGGCCACAACGGCCTGATTGCTGGAATACTGCAGAGATGGTTGTCCTTCTGGAAGGTTCTCCCATCTCCCCAGAAGAACTCTGGAGCTCTGTCGGAGTGACCATCGGGTTCTTTGTCACCTCCCTGACCAAGGCCTTTCTCCCCCGCTTTCTCAGTTTGGCCGGGTGGCCAGCTCTAGGAAGAGTATTGATGGTTCCAAACTAATTCATTTTTAGAATGGTGGAGGTTCCTGTGTTCTTGGGGACCTTCAATGCTGCAGAAATGTTTTGGTACCTTTCTCCAGATCTGTGCCTCGACACAATCCTGTCTCGGAGCTCTACGGACAATTCCTTCGACCTCATGGCTTGGTTTTTGCTCCAACATGCACTGTCAACTGTGGGACCTTATGTAGACAGGTGTGTGCCTTTACAAATCATGTTCAATCAATTGAATTTACCACAGGTAGACTCTAATCAAGTTTTAGAAACATCTCAAGGATAATCAATGGAAACAGGATGCACTTTAGCTCAATTTCAAGTCTCATAGCAAAGGGTATGAATTTTTATTTTACCTTTATTTTACTAGGCAAGTCAGTTAAGAACAAATTCTTATTTTCAATGATGGCCTAGGAAGAGTGGGTTAACTGCCTTGTTCAGGGGCAGAACGACAGATTTGTTCCTTGTCAGCTCAGTCATTCGATCTTGCAAACTTTCAGTTACTAGTCCAACGCTCTAACCACTAGGCTACGCTGCTGCCCCATCGGTAACTTACAGTAGCTGTCAAAAGTTTGGACACACCTACTCATTCAAGGGTTTTTCTTTAGTTCTACTATTTTCTACATCGCAGAATAATAGTGAAGACATCAAAACTATGAAATTACACATTTGGAATCATGTAGTAACCAAAAAAGTTTTAAAACAATCTAAATATATTTCATATTTGAGATTCTTCAAAATAGCCACCCTTTGCCTTGATGAAAGCTTTAAACACACTTGTCATTCTCTCAACCAGCTTTATGAGGTAGTCACTTGGAATGCATTTCAATTAACAAGTGTGCCTTGTTAATAGTTAATTTGTGGAATTTCTTTCCTTAATGCATTTGAGCCAATAAGTTGTGTTGTGACAAGGTAGGGCTGGTATACAGAAGATAGCCCTATTTGTTAAAAGACCAAGTCCATATTATGGCAAGAACAACTCAAACAAGCAAAGAGAAACGACAGTCCATCAGAACGTTAAGACATGAAAATGCGGAACATTTCAATAACTTTGAAAGTTTCTTCAAGTGCAGTCGCAGAAACCATCAAGCGCTATAATGAAACTAGCTCTGGGGTTCTGGGAACGGGGTGGGCAAGCACGCCTCTATCTACATTGGCTGCAGTGGAGCAGGTCGAGAGCTTCAAGTTCCTCGGTGTCCAAGTCACTAAAGACTTAAAATGGTCCAAACACACGCACACAGTCGCGAAGAAGGCGCAACATCTCTTCCCTTCAGAATGTTGAAAAGGTTTGGCATGGGCCTTCAAATTCTCAAAACGTTCTATAGTTGTACCATTGAGAAAATTTTGACTGGCTGTATCACTGTGGTGTGGTAGGAAGGCCCGGAAAATTGCTAAAGACTCCAGCCACCCAAGCCATAGACTATTCTCTCTGCTTCCGCACAGCAAGTGGTATTGGTGCATCAAGTCTGTCACCAACAGGCTCTTGAACAGCTTCTATCCCCAAGCAATAAGACTGATAAATTGCTAACAAAATTGCTACACAATTGCTACACATATCTGAGTTAACCTTACTGACCTTTTAGTTTTAGTTTTGCACTGTCTCTGTGCACACTCACGCACTCACTCCATCATCTGCTCACTCACACATAATATGCACGTACATTTATACTGACTCTACAAACACGCACACCCACTCACATACAAGCTGCTGCTGCTACTCTGTTTATCTTATATCCCGTTGCCTAGTCACCTTACCCTGATACATATCTACCTCCATCACTCCAGTATCAACCTGTTCAACTTCTCTTTCGTATCGTCTGAGATTCCCATTGATTGGAAAGCTGCCTCGGTCATCCCCCAAACTGCAACAGACCTATATCTATTCTACCCTGCCTTTCGAAGGTCTTCGAAAGACAAGTTAACAAACAGATTACAGACCATTTCGAATCCCACCGTACCTTCTCCGCTATGCAATCTGGTTTCAGAGCTGGTCATGGGTGCACCTCAGCCACGCTCAAGGTCCTAAACGATATCATAACCGCCATCAATAAGAGACATTACTGTGCAGCTGTAACGTTCGTCGCCTGGTGACGAGGAAGCGGACCAAAACGCAGCTGGGAGCGAACACATGTTTATTCAACACACTGGAATTAAACATGTACACAAAAATCAAGAAAAATGCAGATACGTTACGTGCTCAACCAAAGAGACAACACCCCACAAAATAACCCACCTAGAGCCTACACAAGGCTAAAACGTAAACCAAACACAAACCAATGAAAAATACCTAACATGACACACCCTGACCCAATATACCCGAGTTCACCTGGTCAGGGCGTGACAGCAGCCGTATTCATCGACCTGGCTAAGGCTTTCGACTCTGTCAATCACAACATTCTTATTGGCAGACTCAACAGCCTTGGTTTCTTAAATGATTGCCTCGCCTGGTTCACCAACTACTTCTCTGATAGAGTTCAGTATGTCAAATCGGAGGACCTGTTGTCCGGACCTCTAGCAGTCTCTATGGGGGTGCCACAGGGTTCAATTCTCGGGCCGACTCTCTTCTCTGTATACATCAATGTCGCTTTTGCTGCTGGTGATTCTTTTATCCACCTCTACACAGACGACACCATTCTGTATACCTCTGGCCCTTCTTTGGACACTGTGTTAACTAACCTCCAGATGAGCTTCAATGCCATACAACTCTCCTTCTGTGGCCTCCAACTGCTCTTAAATGCAAGTAAAACTAAATGCATGCTCTTCAACCGATCGCTGCCCGCACCTGCCCGCCTGTCCAGCATCACTACTCTGGACGGTTCTGACTTAAAATATGTGGACAACTACAAATACCTAGGTGTCTGGTTAGACTGTAAACTCTCCTTCCAGACTCACATTAAACATCTCCAATCCAAAATTAAATCTATAATCGGCTTCCTATTCTGCAACAAAGTATCCTTCACTCATGCTGCCAAACGTACCCTTGTAAAACTGACTATCCTGCCGATCCTCGACTTCGGCGATGTCATTTACAAAATAGCCTCCAACACTCTACTCAACAAATTGGATGCAGTCTACCACAGTGCCACCCGTTTTGTCACCAAAGCCCCATATACTATCCACCACTGCGACCTGTACGCTCTCGTTGGCTGGGCCTCACTTTATACTCGTCGCCAAACCCACAGTCTCCAGGTCATCTACAAGTCTCTGCTAGGTAAAGCCCCGCCTTATCTCAGCTCACTGGTCACCATAGCAGCACCCACCCGTAGCATGCGCTCCAGCAGGTATATCTCACTGGTCACCCCCAAAGCCAATTCTTCCTTCGGCCGCCTCTCCTTCCAGTTCTCTGCTGCCATTGACTGGAACGAACTGCAAAAATCCCTAAAGCTGGAGACTCTTACTTCCCTCACTAGCTTTAAGCACCAGCTGCCAGAGCAGCTCACAGATCACTGCACCTGTACATAGCTCATCTGTACATAGCCCATCCAATCTACCTCATCCCCATACTGTATTTATTTATCTTGCTCCTTTGCACCCCAGTATCTCTACTTGCACATTCATCTTCTGCACATTCTACCATTCCAGTGTTTAATTGCTACATTGTAATTACTTCGCCACCACGGCCTATTTATTGCCTTACCTCTCTTATCCTACCTCATTTGCACATGCTGTATATAGATATTTCTACTGTATTATTGATTGTATGTTTGTTTATTCCATGTGTAACTCTGTGTTGTTGTATGTGTCGAACTGCTTTGCTTTATCTTAGCCAGGTCGCAGTTGCAAATCAGAACTTGTTCTCAGCTAGCCTACCTGGTTAAATAAAGGTGAAATAAATAAATATAAAAATCCCTGTACATTGTAAATATGGTATTGGAAATGACCCTGTATATAGTATGCTTACTCACTTATTGTGTTTTGCATATTTAGGTAGTGTTTTTTTCTAGTATTATATTGTTATTGATCATTGCATTGTTGGGTTTTGAGTTTGCAAGAAAGGCATTTCACTGTACTTGTGCATGTGACATGAAAACATGAAACTACTGCCCTCCAAGCTCATCACTAAGCTAAGGACCCTGGGACTGAACACCTCCCTCTGCAACTGGATCCTGGACTTCCTGACGGCCACCCCCAAGTGGTGAGGGTAGGCAACAACACATTTGCCACACTGACCCTCAACACGGAGGCCCCTCAGGGGTGTGTGCTTAATCTTTTCCTGAACTCCCTGTTCACCCATGACTGCTTGGCTGCGCACCACTCCAACACCATCATTAAGTTTGCTGACGACACGATGGTGTTAGGCCTAATCACCAACGACGCTGTGACGTGGTAGTGTGCTGCGAGGAAAACAACCTTTTCCTCAACGTCGATAAGATAAATGAGCCGATCGTGGACTACAGAAAACAGAGGGCCGAGCACACCACCATCTATATCGACTGAGCTGTAGTGGAGCTTGTCAACAACTTCAAGTTCCTCTGTGTCCACATCACTAAGGAATTAACATGGTCCAAACACACACCAACACAGTCGTGAAGAAGGCAGGATGACGCCTCTTCCCCCTATGTCATGGGTCCTCAAATCCTCAAAACGTTATACAGGTGCACCATTGAGAGCATCTTGACTGGCTGCATCACCGCTTGGAATGGCAACTACTTGGCTTTTGACCGCAAGGCGCTACAGAGGGTAGTACGTACGGCCCAGTACATCACTGAGGCTGAGCTCCCTGCCATCCCGGACCTCTGAACCAGGCAGTGTCAGAGGAAGGTCCTACAAATTGTCAAAGATTCTAGCAACCCAAGTCATAGACTAGTCTCTCTGCTGGAAAAAGTCAAGAGGTCTGAATACTTTCCGAAAGCACTGTATGTACATATCTACCTCAATTACCTCGTACCCCTGCACAAAGATTCAGTACTGGTACTGTATATAGCTAATTTATCGTGACTAATGGTGTATTTATTCCTTTTGTTATTATCTTTCTATTATTTTTCTTTTTTGCTCTATGCATTGTTTGGAACGGCCGATAAGTAAGCATTTCGCTGTTAGTCTACACCTGTTGTTTACGAAGCATGTGACAAATACCATTTGATTTGCTCCCGGGTTTAACAAGAAGGCCCTGCTACCGTCCCAGAAGGACAGTCACAGCACAGCTGGTCGAGAAGACTGTCGTCCTCAACGCCCAAGCTGCGGCTGCAGCCAGTAATGTTGTGTGGCTCACTTGGTAGAGCATGGTGCTTGCAACTCCAGGGTTGTTGGTTTGTTTCCCACAGGGGACCAGTACGAAAATATGTGCATTTGGATAAGAGCGTCTGCTAAATGACTAACATTTAATTGTAATGTGGAAATCCTGAGAGCCTCTCTCTCTCCAAGCTGACGACGTGTATAGCCGCCATCACGTGAGAGGAGATTAACGACATGTTTTCATTAAAAACGTTATTTAAATGAGCATATTAAGTTTGATTTCATCCTTCCACCATATGATATAGTCCGGGCAAAAACAGTCATTAGTTCTGAGATTCTGAAGTTGCTAGCCAAACGGCTGGTCGTCAATTCTATTGGCATGGTTGCTATCCATAAGGACATAAGGAGTTCTAAGAAGATTTTTTTTTTTAATGCACCTCTTGAGGATACCCTAGGATAGGGGGCGCCACAGCGCATTTTGAAAAAAAATCGTTCCCATTTTCAACGGCCTACTAATCAAACTCAGAAGATAGGGCATGCATATACTTATTATATATGGATAGAAAACACTCTAAAGTTTCTAAAACTGTTTGAATGGTGTCTGTGAGTATAACAGAACTCATTTGGCAGGCAAAACCCTGAGACATTTTCTGACAGGAAGTGGATACCTGATGTGTTGTATTGACTTTAAACCTATCCCATTGAAAAACACAGGGGTTTAGGAATATTTTGGCACTTCCTATTGCTTCCACTAGATGTCGCCAGTCCTTTCACAGTGGTTTGAGCCTTATAGAGTCAAAACTCAGTGAATGACAGGAGTTTGAAATTGGTCACAGGGGATGGGCCATCACCATTATGACGCCGGCGGCCATGTCTGCCCCCACCTTTGGAAACGGTTTTAAAGGCAATGAAATCATCCCCCTCGAATCTTATTGGCTCTCTTGGTGTTAGAGGCCCTGAACATTTATTTTATACAACGTTTGACATGTTTGAACGAACCTACATGCGCGAGGATTGCTTTCAGTATGAAGTGCAGAGCTGCGTTTGGAGAGAGCCATAGGACGCGCTACCAACATCAGGCTAATGGAACGTGAAGTATGGACTTTTTGACCGAAAATACATCTGTTGTGGACCTGGGATGCTTTCTGATGAAGACAACTAAAGGTAGGCGATTATTGACAATATTATTGAAGATGAGATGGTTCATACTGTTGCGTCCAAGATGGCGCCGAGCACTGTATATTAGCTGATTTTCTGAGTATCGCATCTCCTTTTATCGCAAAGTGTGATTACCCAGTAAAGTTAATTTAAAATCTGGTATGACGGGTGTTCTCAAGAGATATTCATCTATAAATGTTAGATTGACAATATACATTTAAAAAATCGTTATAGTATAGCAATTTATTGAAACTTAGCATTGTTTACCGGGACGCTTTTGAGGGGAAATTAGGTAGTCAACGTCAGACAGAGATGTAAAATGCTGTTTTTATATATAAATATGACCTTTATTGAACAAAAGAATGCATGCATTGTATAACATGATGTCCTAGGGGTGCCATCTGATGAAGTTTGTAAAAGGTTAGTGCTACATTTAGCTGTTTATTGATAATATGTGATGGAAGTGGTTGGTCGGAAAATGGCTATGAAGCTGCTTTTTACGATGGACTCATCTAATATAATCTAATGATTTGCTTTTCCTGTAAAACCTTTTTGAAATCGGACGACGTGGGTCGATTCAGGAGAGGTGTATCTATAAAAAAAAAAAATATATATTTTTTATTTTTGTAAAAAATTATGATAATTTTTTAATGCTAATTGGCGATATGATTTTTCGCTGGATTTTGATCCCGCTAACGGGATCAGATGCTCAAGAGGTATTAATGCAGGCTAGCTACTTCTCCTTTGCTAGCTAGACAACTAAGGCTAACACACAATCACATCAAGCAGCTGAAATGACAGAAAACTATGTGCATTCTTGTTTGTTTGACCTTTGATTGTATTGCCACATTCATTATAATGATCCTGATGAATGAATTCGCCTAGCTCAGAGAAGCTGTCAGTCTCATCACGTTCATTTTCTATGTCAGAGGTTTTCAAACTGGGGCCCGCGTTAGTACTGTGGGTGGTCTGCAAATTGTTTTGGGTTGAAAAATATTTTTTCAGATTTTTGGGTGAAAAAGTTTTATTTTATGAATACCGCTAGCTGCAACAGAATACTAATGTGGATAAAATATGTACGTCTTTGCGTCCAGTCTGAAGGAAGTTAGAGGTAGTTTCACGAGCCAATGCTAACTAGCATTAGAGCAATGACTGGAAGTCTACAGGGACAGGGAAATAGATACTGTAAATGGCTTCATTGCCAAAATCTCGAACTATCCCTTTAATATGGAGAAAATTACAGTCATTGGAGCTCATTACAGTATATTTGTTTTAGGGGGACGGGCCGTCTAAGTGGTAATTTTCAGGATAGAAAAACATTTTCTGTGTCAACTTAAATGACCAGATAGAAAGCACACAGAAAATATATTTAACTATATGTTTTAATAATACAATCTTTGAGAACTAACAATCAAATAAAAGTTAGACAGTCAGGGAGAATAGAAAATTCCCAAAACCAAGCATTAAGAGCACATTTGCATTAATTTTCTTATATTATTTGAGTAGCATTAGCCAAGGCAAAATTTATAGAATTGCAGTAAATTAGCTTTAAAACTGCAAAATTCAGCTCCATGCCAAACTGTGTAGAATTTCTGGAAAATCTGCAAAATCTTCTCTCAGCTGAATAATTTTTTTTCTCTATGCTGCCAAGATACTTTTCTAATAGACTATGTTAGAGTTTACACTTCCTCTTTCAAAGAACTGTGGGGAGGTCAAATAATGAAACTGTCTACCAAATATATTCATTTTAAAATGTTGATTACTTCTACTTGCTATTATCATTCCCCCAATGACTGTATATGAATGAACAAAGCCATCAATCACGCGACACCATTTATTCCTATGTGAAGAAGATTCAATAGTGCATTGAAGCCTAATGAAGTCGGTTAAAATGGCGTCTCATGGAGACTACGGGCGTGTTCCTCTGTCCAGGCGTTGTTGACATATGCCAGATCTTTTTGAGTTACTCAAGGAAGTGGCACTGCAGGCTAGCTCAGTGCTGCCACCTCTCATTGATTAATAACTCAAGTTGAAGACCTACCAGGGTACTGCATGCAGGCTGCCATTAGCAACTAAATTATCCTTAGAACTTTTTCTGTGACTTTTTAAAATAATTGGTTCAAGGACATATACATCTAGTGTATTAGAAGCAATTATTGTTACCATGATTCTCTTCGAAAAAAAGTTCTTATTTACAAGAATATTGACCACAAAGATGGCAATTTTTCCATTCACTATAATGGGGGATCCTTTTTTCTGTTAGCAATGCCAGCAGCAGCTTGGTTGGCCTTGAACTTCTGTGGATTCAATGAGAGGGGGCAGTCGTTCTCCCCTGCATTCACTTGATGATAAGACAAAACATGAGTAGATATTTCTTTGCTAACAGACGATGGGGTCTCTGGGTCGCTGGTTTGTCTGGGCGGTTGTCCCTGGACAAGACAAGTTTGAAAACCCCTGCTCTATGGCACGGTGGAGAGGCAGGCAGCAAGGTTTAGACAAACTTTTGCAAACCAAATGCTAGACTAGTAGCATGGGGAAATAATATCTAGATGCTTTTTTCCAGAGGAGACTAAGTTTATGAATTGTCTGGCTGGGCTGACGGACAGTAGATGCACATTGATAATTCAAATGGAAATGGTAACAGATATTACCCCGGGATTGTTAACAGGCATTACCCGGAGATAGGGTGGCAGGTATCCTAGAAGTTAAGAGCATTGGGCCAGTAACCAAAATGTCGCTGGTTTGAATCCCTGAGCTGACTAGGTAAAAACATCTGTCGATGTGCCCGTGAGCAAGGCACTTAATCCTAATTTCTCCTGTAAATTGCTTTGGGTAAGAGCATCTGCTAAATAATGTAATTGTGGTGAATAACTCCCTGCTATCAACCAATCAGGATCCAAACAACCTGTTTTATAAAAAAAGCAATAAGACCCTCGAACCCGATAATTATCGTGATTAACGTCTTCCTAAGGGCTGTTTCCCCGGCCCTTCGCTTCACGTCTGGTTTAAGAATAGACCTTAGTCGGGAGTTATTCGCACAATAATCCCTGGGTTCCCCTGCCTTATTGCTTAAATATGACACAATGAGTATGTGTTATGTCAGTGTATTCCAAATTACGTCATGGACATTGGCCACATTAACTAATTGTAACTTATGCTTATGTTTTATTACTGGTCCTGGGTTTAGCTGAGGACACCAGCAGGGATGATGACACTCCCTAAGCATGACTGACACATCTGACTACCATGATTTAACATACCTTTATGTTCGTCAAAGTTTCTTTACTTTGTTAGCATGCGCTGGTAAAGTTATCATTTTGGTATTAATGTGATTTATCAACAAAAATGTCTTATTCCCATTTGGTAGAATAGATTGCCAGTATTAGTACAATGTCAAATGTTTAAGTCTTCAAGTAATGGTGAACTGAGTAGGACTCAAAACCGTGTCTGGCCTGGGTTACATTTATTTATGCTGGAATGAAGAAGTTTTGCGCTCGTTAGATATTGGGTGAAGATGGTAGGCGGCACATGGCTCATTTAACAATGCTTCATAACATTAGTTTGGCTCAGGCAGGTGAACAATTGCTTTGAGCTTCGCTTGTTCCGAAGTGGCATCGTGAAATTTTGCTCCTTGCAATTGCCAACTGAAGACTTTAAGTAAGTGGTAAGTGCATTTTTAACTAATCAAAAAAACTATTTGAATGCTGTGCTGTCATTAAAGGTTGCACAAAGCTGAATTGGATGTGTATTTAACATTTTCCCCTTCAAAGGCCCATGCCCAAAACCAGACGTCTGACATAATTCTTGAAGCAAGGTCATTGGAGCAACCCACTGAAAGATCAGTCCACCATCAGACTGTTCGGCCTGTCCTGAAGTCATCAAGTGAGAATCGCAACTTGACCTGTTGGTTGATGATTATTTTTCTGTTTTATTTGGTGGGTGACGGCTATCCAATCGAATTGCTTATCCAAATGTTTGATTGTTCTTACCAGGTCATGGTTTAATCGTCCAGACGACTTCACATGGTCCACTAGTCCTTTATCTCTCTAGTGTTCCTCTGCGGTTTGTCCAAGAGCAATCTGTGGTGCTGAATGAAGACACGATACAGTATATACACTTAAAGGGCCTTCTCAAACCCTTTTTGTTAAAATTGTTCAGGAATTGATCCTTGTCAAAATTGTATTTGGCTACCCTTCACTGTCTGTCATCTTGAATTTAAATGCACACATTCAGTCGAATCAGGATACAGCTTTGGCAAGTTTTTAATTGTATTCTTTTTTAAAGGCTTTTCAGTTTGGCATGGTATTGTTAGTGGGTGTTCAAACTAAATGTTTGGAGATGTATTTCTTTTGAACATTACTGAAGGGTTCATTGGTCTGTGTTTTACTACTGTATCATGATCTGTGATAAAGTTAATCAATGTAGTTAACATGACTGTCTTGAGTGAATTATATATACAGGTTTTATTTGACTGGTACACATTTGGAGCTAAAAGCTGAATTGCAGCATACATAGGCCTACATGCAACTGATTAAACCAAATAGAAGGTAAATTATCCTATATTAATCTGAATGCAGACTAAAATATATTTATCAAACACCTACTGACATTCTGTGTACTGTGTAATTTCAACTGAAATGTATCATTCAAATCACAAAACCTGTGAAGAATTTATGCCAGTAATTTGTCTTAGTTTCCAGTCCTTTCCAATTGGATGGACTTGTGATTTACCGCCCACCCACACAGACACCCACATCTTCCTGAGCAGCCTCCTAAAGCAGAAAGGGTGTAGTGTGTATGCCTCTATACATTGAATAAGCTTATTTTCTCTGTGACAGATGCATGCAAAATGTAATGTAATGTAAACTCCCGTAGTGTATTTGTCAAAAACTCTGCCTACTCAAAAATTGTTATAACCATGCCATATTATCAAAGAACGTGGAGATTTAGGTGCTGGGATTTAGAATGTTAGACTGCTATGAGTAGCCCTTTCCTGAATTAAATGAACAAAAGCGTCCGCTTTGGCCTCATGGCTGGAATGTTATTAATATACTTCATAATTTCATAATTAATAAGGATTATAAATAAAATAAAACAATGAAAAATCCTGTATTTCTGGGTCAAAATGTTTTGTTATATTTCAGTCTTCTGTGATGTATATAAAGTGTAATATTCATAGCTGCAGGAAGTAGTTTGGGGGAGGGGTGAGACAGGTTATATCGATCTGCTAATACAGGACTAGTAAAGGCCCAGTGCACTGCTTTTGTGATTTTTATTTTTGTTCCTAAATATATACTGAACAAAAATATAAACGCAACATGTAAAGTGTTGGTCCCATGTTTCATGAGTCAAAATAAAAGAACCCAGATTATTTCTCTCAAATTTTGTGCACAAATTAGTTTACATCCCTGTTAATGAGCATTTCTCCTTTGTCAAGATAATCCATTCACCTGACAGGTGTGGCGTATCAAGAAGCTGATTAAGCAGCATGATCATTGCACAGGTGCACCTTGTGCTGGTGACAATAAAAGGCCACTCTAAAATGTGCAGTTTTGTCACACAACAGAATGCCACAGATGTCTCAAGTTTTGAGGGAGCGTTTAATTGGCATGCTGACTGTAGGAATGTCCACCAGAGCAGTTGCCAGAGAATGTTATGTTAATTTCTCTACCATAAGCCGTCTCCAACGTTGTGTTAGAAAAGTTGGCAGTACGTCCAACCAGCCTCACAACTTCAGACCAGGTGGTGTCATGTGGGCGAGTGGTTTGCTGATGTCAACGTTGGGAACAGAGTGCCCTATGGTGGCGGTGGGGTTATGGTATGGACAGTCAGAAGCTACGGACAATGAACACAATTGCATTTTATTGATGGCAATTTGAATGCACAAAAATAGCATGACGAGATCCTAAGACACATTGTGAGGCCCATTTTCTTTTAAGGTATCTGTGATCAACAGATGCATATCTGTATTCCCAATCATGTGAAATCCATAGATTAGGGCCTAATGAATTCATTTCAATTGACTGATTTCCTCATATAAACTGTAACTCAGTAAAATCGCTGAAATTGTTGCATGTTCACCACCCCTACTTTCCGTGGCTATGGTAATATTTGGATGCAAACTCAAAATTGAATACATTTCAACTCTATAACTGATACGTCATTTAAATAAAAAATATTACCTTTTTAAAGTGGCATGAACACAGCCAGTCATGATATTTTCATCTGATTGTCAAATAAATCACTTCAAAAAGTAGGCTACCTGTGCGTGTTCGTCCACTCCAACATTCCATCATCCAAACTGCTTGTATAGCCAGCCTACTCACGCCATTTGAAGAATGGAAATAGACATCTCTTACAAAACACCAAAAAGTGTGCCCAATGACATTCAGCCATTGATTAGGCCTACATTAATTGATGTCTTGCAGACAAATTGATGTCTTTTGTAGCCTGGAAAGTCCATAATTCATGAGTTAATGCTTAGTCTTCACATATCGTGACATAAAACACTACCTTTCTTCCCTTACATTTATCACAGTGTTATGTCATTATTAAGCTTTTAACTATTTACTTGAACTTTGAAATAAACATACTTAAACCCTGTACGAATCATGGATCTTGGAGATCCGGGAAAATGCACTATGTAACAGTGTAACTATGCCTGCGTAATAGAGGTCGACCGGTTAATCGGAATGGCCGATTTAATTAGGGGCGATTTCAAGTTTCCATAACAATCGGTAATCTGCATTTTTGGACACCGATTATGTCCGATTGCATTGCACTCCATGAGGAGACTGCGTGGCAGGCTGACTACCTGTTATGCGAGTGTAGCAAGGAGCCATGGTAAGGTGTTAGCTAGCTAGCTAGCATTAAACTTATCATATAAAAACAATGAATCTTAACATAATCGCTAGTTAACTACACATGGTTGATATTACTAGTTTATCTAGCTTGTCCTGCGTTGCATATAATCGATGCGGTGCCTGTTAATTTGTCCTTGAATCATAGCCTACTTCGCCAAACGGGTGATTTAACAAGCTGTCGTTGCACCAATGTACCTAACCATAAACATCAATGCCTTTCTTAAAATCAATACACAAGTATATATTTTTAAACCTGCATATTTAGTTAATATTGCCTGCTAACATTAATTTCTTTTAACTCGGGAAATTGTGTCACTTTTCTTGCGTTCTGTGCAAGCAGAGTCAGGGTATATGCAGCAGTTTGGGCCGCCTGGCTCGTTGCGAACTATGTGAAGACCATTTCTTCCTAACAAAGACCGTAATTAATTTGCCAGAATTGTACATAATTATGACATAATGTTGAAGGTTGTGTAATGTAACAGCAATATTTAGACTCATGGATGCCACCCGTTAGATAAAATACGTAATGGTTCCGTATTTCACTGAAAGAATAAACGTTTTGTTTCCGGATTTGACCATATTAATGACCTAAGGCTCGTATTTCTGTGTGTTATTATAATTAAGTCTATGATTTGATAGAGCAGTCTGACTGAGCGGTGGTAGGCAGCAGCAGGCTCATAAGCATTCATTCAAACAGCACTTTCGTGCATTTGCCAGCAGCTCTTCGCTGTGCTTCAAGCATTGCGCTGTTTATGACTTCAAGCCTATCAACTCCCGAGATTAGGCTGGCAATACTAAAGTACCTATTAGAACATCCAATAGTCAAAGGTATATGAAATACAAGTGGTATAGAGAGAAATAGTCCTATAATAACTACAACCTAAAACTTCTTACCTGGTAATATTGAAGACTCATAGTTAAAAGGAACCACCAGCTTTCATATGTTCTCATGTTCTGAGCAAGGAACTTAAACATCAGCTTTTTTACATGGCACATATTGCACTTTTACTTTCTTCTCCAACACTGTTTTTTCATTATTTAAACCAAATTCAACGTTTCATTATTTATTTGATACTAAATTGATTTTATTGATGTATTATATTAAGTTAAAATTTGTTCATTCAGTATTGTTGTAAGTGTGTGTGTGTATGTGTGTGTATATATATATATATATATTTGGTCCTCCAATAATCGGTATAGGCGCTGAAAAATCAGAATCGGTCGACCTCTACTGCGTAACATTTCATTATGTTTCAGCGTGAAAAGTTCTCAAGGGCACACAAATCCAAAATAATGTAGGCCTATGCCATTGCAAAATCGAATGCTTCTAACTGAATTTTAACCTCATCTGAGAGTCACGTTATAGGCCTACTGTCCTTAACGTATACTTGTTGGATGGATTGGCTGTGCATTAGTGTCTAATGGTAGGCTAGCTGTCTAGTGTCCCGTGTGGCTCAGTTGGTAGAGCATGGTGTTTGCAACGCCAGGGTTGTGGGCCAGTACGGGGGGAAAAATAATTTAATTTTTTTTTAATGAAATGTATGCATTCACTACTGTAAGTCGCTCTGGATAAGAGCGTCTGCTAAATGACTAAAATGTAATGTAAATGTAAATGTATATGGTACAGTTGTCTTTTTTTTAAGCCCATAACCATATGTGTGAGGTGTATACATTTATTTAAAATCAGATTTGTTCAAGACTACCAAGAATTACTGTGTGACCCTGATTTAGCCCACTGACCACTTTAATGGCATTTAGATGTCATTTTAGCTGAGGTCAGCTGTGCACCTACTCTGTCCTATCGTATGCTTGGTAAGAGCGAGGGTAGTACTGCTTCATGTGAGGTATTAGAGTGAAAATGTCAGCAAGGGTCAGTCATAATGGTCTCCTTGTATCTTGGATGATGTTTGTAGTAGTTTGACATGAGTTATCACCATAGCTCGATTCTTAATTCATTTTATCCCTACACATAATAAACTTGCATGAAAACAGTGTCAGGTGTGCTGTTTGGGGTTAGCAGATGAAGCCCACGAATGCTAGCCTGCTACTCAGCTTGCTAGCTAACTAGCTAGCGAATATTCACTAGCAAGGATTTTAGCTAGTCAGTTTGTATATATTATAGACCTTTACATTTTGGGGGGAATATCTGTATCTCCATCATTCGGAGGCATGACGTCAAGGTTTATTTAATGTTACAATCTTGCATGCGTTGTGCTACATTATATACACAAAAGTATGTGGACACCCCTTCAAATTAGTGGATTCGGCTATTTCAGCCATACTTGTTGCTGACAGGTATATAACATTGAGGACACAGCCATGAAATCTCCATAGACAAACATTGGCGGTAGAATAGCCTTACTGAAGAGCACAGTGACTTTCAATGTGGCATCATCATAGGATGCCACCTTTCCAATGAGTCAGTTTGTCATATTTCTGCCCTGCTAGAGCTGTGCCGGTCAACTGTAAGTGCTGTTATTGAGAAATGGAAACATCTAAGAGCAACAACGGCTCAGCCACGAAGTGGTAAGCCACACAAGCTCACAGAACGGGACCGCTCACTTAAAAATCGTCTGTCCTTGGTTGCAACACTCACTACCGAGTTCCAAACTGCCTCTGGAAGCAACTTCAGCACAAGAACTGTTTGGCGGTAGCTTTGTGAACTGGGTTTCCATGGTCGAGCAAGCCTAAGATCACCATGCGCAATGCCAAGCATTCTCTGGAGTGATGAATCAAGCTTCACCATCTGGCAGTCCGACGGACGAATCTGGGTTTGGCGGATGCCAGAAGAACGCGACCTGCCCGAATGCACAGTGCCAACTGTAAAGTTTGGTGGAGGAGGAATAATGGTCTGGGGCTGTTTATGGTTAGGACTAGTTCCAGTGAAGGGAAATCATAACGCTACAGCATACAATGACATTCTAGACGATTCTGTGCTTTCAACTTTGTGCCAGCAGTTTGGGAAAGGCCCTTTCCTGTTTCAGCATGACAATGCCCCCGTGCACAAAGCGAGGTCCGTACAGAAATGGTTTGTCGAGATCGGTGTGGAAGAACTTGACTGGCCTGCACAGAACCCTGACCTTAACCCCATCGAACCCCTTTGGGATGAATTGGAATGCCGACTGCGAGCCAGGCCTAATTGCCCAACATCAGTGCCCGACCTCACTAATGCTCTTGTGGCTGAATGGGAGCATGTCCCTGCAGCAATGTTCCAACATCTAGTGGAAAGCCTTCCCATAGGAGTTGAGGCTGCTATAAAAGCAAATGGGGACCAACTCCATATTAATGCCCATGGTTTTGGAATGAGATGTTTGACGAGCAGGTGTCCACATACTTTTGGCCCTGTAATGTAAGTGTCAGTGTTGGTTTGAGGAGAGTGGTTTTTGCACTGCTGCTATTTGGAGATCAACATGTATTCTCTATAATTATGCCAGTATTCATCCTCTGAGTCCTCTCTCAGCTTCAGCCCACTCTGTTGACACACTGCCTCCTCTCCATGTGTGTCTCTTCATAATAAAAATTCACCTCAGTGTGAAATAAAAAAAGGGAAATATTAGGATCAATGTGGTAATTATTAATGTTGCCGATGAATGAAAGCCTAAATGGAAGTGCTACAATGTGAAGACCTACTGGTATACTTATAGTTTTAATATAATTGTGCTGTCTGAACTGTTATTAATAGTCATATGAAAAGTATTTACATTCATTAATATTACCTCCCCCAGCTTCATGACTTTCAGGTATTGGTTATTTGTCATCATGACGATATGCATAATAGCTCATTGATAAAGCAGCAGTATTGTTGGTTACATAAGAATGTGAAGAGGCTGGCAATGATTCATTTCCCACTCTGCAAAAACTGGTTGAATCAACATTGTTTCCACGTCATTTCAACAGTAAACAAAAATTGTGATGACGTTGAATCAATGTGGAAAATTGATTGGATTTGCAAAAAGCCACCAACATCAGGGAATTTCGTATTTTTTTCACCCAACTTTTAAGCTAACACTAACGAAATGTTGAATTTACGTTGAATTCACATTAGGTGACAACTCAGCCAAATGTAAATCAAAACTAGACATTGAACTGATGCCCAATGGGTTGTCCTTGAATATGTACACTAAGTGCACAAAACATTAGGAACACCTGCTCTTTCTATGACATAGACATACCAGGTTAATCCAGGTGAAAGCCCTTATTTATGTCACCTGTTAAAACCACTTCAATCAGTGTGTGTCAAGAACGGTAACGCTGCTGGAGTCTTTACACTCAACAGTTTCCCGTGTGTATCAAGAATGGTCCACCACCCAACGGACATCCAGCCAACTTGACACGACTGTGGGAGGCGTTGGAGACAATATGGGCCAGCATCCGTGTGGAACGCTTTCCACACTTTGTTAGAGTCCATGCCCCAACGAATTGAGACTGTTCTGAGGGAAAAAAAGGTGCTGCAACTCAATATTAGGAAGGTGTTTTTAATGTTTTGTACAATCAGTGTATACTTAATGTACAGCAGTCAGGGATCATCTCAGCAAGTACAATGCACATCCCATGAATGTGATAACCAAACAGATAATGCACTCTGTTGATTTATTTTACAGTAACATCATTTCCACTTGTACATGACAACCATTCAGTAAATGCAACATGTATTTGGAAAGAGAGGGCATTACAAGTGACTGGGGCTCAGCATGCCTTTCGGAACTGCCTGAGCATCTTGAAGATAGCTCCCCATGTACATATTCAGGCAGTGTGTAGGCATGCCAGAAATCACTCTACATGTTTTACAATCAAGGTCTTATTTTCTCCAATGGGACTTAATCTAAGGGTAGCTCTTCAAGGAATGTGAGTGAAACGTGAGAAATGTATTAGGCTACTGCAATGTTCAGATTGTGGTCCTCGAAGCAGATCAGTGAAGGCAACAGAACGATATTTCAGAGGTGCATAACAGTCTTTTAATCTCAACCATGAAATACTTAATACCAAAACCTTTAATTTCAAGTCTTACTTCTGAAAGTCAGAGGAACCAAAAACGACAAACACTTGACGACACGACTGAATAACCCTTTCCTTAGCTTTAATATTTTTTGAAAAATCAGCTGTAGCTCAATTTTTTTTACTATCCCTTCTCTACATGAAGCAACCCTAGTAAAACCAGTAACATATTCACAGTCTGCTTGGAGGAGGTGTGTCAGATATATTTTCACAGAGGGAGAGAGAGGAGCAGCGACTGAGAAACTCATCACCAGGAGGCAACAAGGATCGAATGCAGTAACTGCAAAGTATTCTAGACACCGAACACATTTGATAGCAACACGCACCCTGAGCTTGGAAAACTCTAGACCACATTTCATTTGTCTTCATCAATTTGTCTTTATCTCCGTCAAAGGAAACTGTGTCCAAGATGAATCAAACAGCCTGCGTCTCTCATCAAATACCATGCCAGTCATCTAAAGATATGGTAAGTGTGTTCATTTTATAATGCATGATGTCCACAACCTACTTATAAATTCAGATATATGTCATATTTTTTCCTATATCTAAAGGCTACAGTAGCCTAAACACCACCTGTAGCTTACAATGTTGCCTGTATGACAATGGGATTGTGATCAATGGTTTGAACAGGTGTGTGCAAACAATCGTATTCATAGCTCCATTTTTCCACCACTGTCAATCACAATGGTGGGTTGCTCAGGCTAAAAGTTGTCTCTTCTGGACTTGAAAGATGAATGAGTATCTGCACAGCTTCTGCCTTTATAGAAAATAGTTATTCCAGCAATCTAAGCACCCAGAACCCAAATTTATGTGTGTAATTTATAAATCTGTCACGAGACACCACGCAAACAATTAAACCCTGTCATATGAAATTATTATAGTGGCTGCATATTAAAGGGATATTATCTTTATCAACATCCGAAATACCAAAAATAAAGTGACCACAACTGGTCTCTTAGCAACAACGGTGATTGCGTGGTCTGAAAACATAGAAATACAATCCAATGGATTCAGTGGCAGTCGGTGCTGTTTAAGATCAGGGAGGACAATGATTTTTTGAGCATGGCCTTTTTTCTATTACAGCATATTGGATGACTGTCATTCATATTCCATTCACACAGCTCAATGTAACAGACGTGATAATCAAATTTTACCTATACCCATCATGAGGTTGCTACAAACTAGCCTGTGAAGGAAAGTTTACAATGTAGGTGCACAGGTCGAGAGAAATTTGAGTAATCAAGATGACAGACATTGACACATTCAATATATCGCCTGCATCTAGCTGATCTAGGTTATAATCATAGAGTACCACAGTCATAAACAGAGAAATGGTTCCAATCATTTTTCCACCATTCATTTTTCCCATAGGAGATGTTAGAAACACTTAAAATAAGGACTGTGTTTCGTGTAGGCTCACCTTGGCGTGATGTTTTGATAACTATGTAAATCTCTCTAGGACAAGGTGACTTTTATCAATATATTTGCCTGTATTTACCCCCCAAAAATGAAATACTAATTAGCTGCAAATGTGGCTATTGTAAAGCACTACAAATCATGATCTAGACAAGACTGACAAATCGAAGCAGAGGTAAGAATTAACTATCAAATGTTAGCTAAATGTAGTAATGAATAAATTGGCAAAATTTCTTTAAATAGACAATTCTATGAACTGTCTTGTGCAAAGTTTTAAATTGACACAATACCTCTTGGTAAGGGTGTCAGCTAGAGATGACGTGCAGGAGCTTGCAGGGATTTGTAGTCTTGCATGATGTCTACTGATGCTAATTAACATTTTCGAATCTGAGATTAAATAGAGGTGAATATATTGATAAAAGTCACCTATTAATCCAACAGTTGCAAACAAGAATTTCTATTAGACTACTACAGGTATATTTACCCCAGTTTCGTTACGTTTGCTTCCATTTATGAAAGAATCGGCGGAATGAATACACCCCTGATCACACGCAAACACAGTTCACTTTCATAGCAGCCACGTACAAACAGCATGATACCTTTAATGGTTGAATAATTCCTTCTCGCATCTACGCGCCTTCCTCCTCTCACATTTTCCCTTCGCTTGTGGACTTCAGTGCACAACACATCAGCTGTCTGTGACCAGGCAAAAAAAACTTTCCAAGTAAAACCTTCATATCATAACTGCTAACGGCTACAAGCCAACATGGTTGTCACCATATTAGCTAACATCAAGTCAACATAGATACTTGAACTAACGCGTTAGTAAACCCACTACAATCATGCAGTACAGTGTACAGTTAGCTAGCAGTTTAGCAGTTACACCAGCGGGCCCCGGTGGCAATACATTTATAAAACCAACAGCTTACCTTGACTTGGAAGAGTTCCAGTGTTGGATAGCCATAGACAGCTAGGTAACTCTCTGTTTGAGCCGGGTGTTTGAGTAAGCTAAACTAGCTATCTGTATTCGCTAGCTAAGTAAAAGTGAAAAAAATACTAAATATAGCTCTCTCTCTCTTTCTCTCTTTCTCTCTTGCTTCTCCTTCATTTTTGAAGAAATTAATCTGTTCAAAACTGTTCAACTATTGTCTTTCTCTCTTTTTGAATCAACTACTCACCACATTGTATGCACTGCAGTGCCAGCTAGCTGTAGCTTATGCTTTCAGTGCTAGAATAATTATCTGATCCTTTGATTGGGTGGACAATATGTTAGTTCATGCTGCAAGAGCTCTGATAGGTAGGAGGACGTCCTCTGGAAGTTGTCATAATTACTGTGTAAGTTTATGGAAGGGGGTGAGAATCCCGAGTCAATGTACCCAGAGGAGGACGGAAACTAGCTGTCCTCCAGCTATACCAGGGTGCTACCTTACAGTGCTGTTGAGGCTAATGTAGACCTCCATTGCAAAACAGTGTGTTTTAGTCAATTCTTTGGTGACGTGAAAATGTTTAGTATAGTTTTACCTAAAAGGGATAACTTTTTTAATGTTTCACTATTTATATTTTTCTGAAATTCACTGAGGAGGACTCTCATCCCCTTCCTCTGAGGAGGAGCCTCCAATGCTAGAGACATAGAAGGCTGCATCATGTATTCAAGGCAAGTGTTATGTTTGGGCAAGTAATAACATTTCCTACCATGAAAATGAAATGCACATATTTCATTGGCTTAAGCAAAGATAATATATACAGTTGAAGTCGGATGTTTACATACACTTAGGTTGGAGTCATTAAAACTCGTTTTTCAACCACTCCACACATTTCTTGTTAACAATCTTTAGTTTTGGCAAGTCGGTACATGACACAAGTCATTTTTCCAACAATTGTTTAGAGACAGATTATTTCATTTATAATTCACTGTATCACAATTCCAGTGGGTCAGAAGTTTACATACACTAAGTTGACTGTGCCATTAAACAGCTTGGAAAATTCCAGAAAATGATGTCATGGCTTTAGAAGCTTCTGATAGGCTAATTGACATAATTTGAGTCAATTGCAGATGTACTTGTCGATATATTTCAAGGCTTACCTTCAAACTCAGTGCCTCTTTGCTTGACATCATGGGAAAATCAAAAGAAATCAGCCAAGACCTCAGAAAAAAAATTGTAGACCTCCACAAGTCTGGTTCATCCTTTGGAGCAATTTCCAAACGCATGAAGGTACCACGTTCATCTGTACTAACAATAGTACGCAAGTATAAACACCATGGGACCACGCAGCCGTCATACCGCTCAGGAAGGAGATGCGTTCTGTCTCCTGGAGATGAACGTACTTTGGTGCGAAAAGTGCAAATCAATCCCAGAACAACAGCAAAGGACCTTGTGAAGATGCTGGAGGAAACAGGTACAAAAGCATCTATGTCCACAGTAAAACGAGTCTTATATTGACATGGCGGCAGGTAACCTAGTGGTTAGAGCATTGGACTTGTAACTGAAAGGTTGCAAGATCGAATCCCCGAGCTGACAAAGTAAAAATCTGTCATTCTGCCCCTGAACAAGGCATTTAACCCACTGTTCCTAGGCTGTCATTGAAAATAAGAATTTGTTCTTAACGGACTTGCCTGGTTAAATAAATAAAACATTTTTTTAAATAAATAACCTGAAAGGCCGCCCAGCAAGGAAGAAGCCACTGCTCCGAAACTGCCATAAATAAAGCTAGACTATGGTTTGCAACTGCACAAGGGGACAAAGATTGTACTTTTTGGAGAAATGTCCTCTGGTCTGATGAAACAAAAATATAACTGTTTGGCCATAATGACAATCGTTATGTTTGGAGGAAAAAGGGGGAGGCTTGCAAGCCAAAGAACAGCATCCCAACCGTGAAGCATGGGGGTGGCAGCATCATGTTGTGGGGGTGCTTTGATGCAGGAGGGACTGGTGCACTTCACAAAATGAATGACATCCAAATTATGTGGATTTATTGAAGCAACATCTCAAGACATCAGTCAGGAAGTGAAAGCTTGGTTGCAAATGGGTCTTCCAAATGTACAATGACCCCAAGCATACTTCCAAAGTTGTGACAAAATGGCTTAACGACAACAAAGTCAAGATATTGGAGTGGCCATCACAAAGCCCTGACCTCAATCCTATAGAAAAGTTGTCGGCAGAACTGAAAAAGTGTGTGCGAGTAAGGAGGCATACAAACCTGACTGAGTTACACCAGCTCTGTCAGGAGGAATGGGCCAAAATTCACCCAACTTATTGTGGGCAGCTTGTAGAAGGCTACCCAAAATGTTTGACCCAAGTTAAACAATTTCAAAGGCAATGCTACCAAATACTAATTGAGTGTATGTAAACTTCTAACCCACTGGGAATGTTATGAAAGAAATAAAAGCGGAAATAAATAATTCTCTCTACTATTATTCTGACATTTCACATTCTTAAAATAAAGTGGTGATCCTAACTGACCTAAAACAGGGAATTTTTACTAGGATTAAATGTCAGGAATTGTGAAAAATTGAGTTTAAATGTATTTGGCTAAGGTGTATGTAAACTTCCGACTTCAACTGTATATATATATATATATATATATTGCTTTGGTTTATCTTCACCTCTGAATGATATAGAACATATTTGGCACAGATATACTGTACATCTGTGATATTGGAATGGGTATGGGGACATTAGAGCTTTCTATCTGAGGCTGACATTTGTCAGGTTTTTAAACAGGTCAATACTCGTAAGATTGCAGGGCCAGACGACATTCCAGGGCATGTCCTCAGGGCATGTGCAGACCAGCTGGCAGGCGTCTTCACTGACAATTCCAAACTCTCCTTGTCCAAGTCTGTAATCCCCACGTTTCAAGCTGACTACCATCATTCCTGTTCCCGAAAACTTTAAGGCATCCTGCCACAATGACCCTGTAGCACTCACATCTGTAAGTGCTTTGAAAGGCTGATCATTACACATCAACTCTATCATCCCAGACATCCTGGACCCACTCCAATTTGCATACCGCCAGAATTTGCACTCCACTCTGTCCTCTCCCACCTGGAAAAGAGGGATGCCTATGTGAGAATTCTGTTCATCGACTACACCATAGTGCCCTCCAAACAACAAATTTAAGAACATTTTGAGGATCGTTCCACAAAAATACATATTTACCTCAATACTCCAGTATCTCTGCACATTGTAAATTTGGTACTGGCACTGACCCCACATATAGCTTCCTCTCTTATTTCTTATTTCTCGTGTGTTTTCTTTATATATACATATACACTACCATTCAAAAGTTTGGGATCACTTAGAAATGTCCTTGTTTTTTAAAGAAAAGCACATTTTTCGTCTAGCATCCCGGAGTCGCCTCTTCACTGTTGACGTTGAGACTGGTGTTTTGTGGGTACTATTAAATGAAGCTGTCAGTTGAAGACTTGTGAGGCGTCTGTTTCTCAAACCAGACACTCTAATGTACTTGTCCTCTTGCTCACTTTTGCACCGGGGCCTCCCACTCCCCTTTCTATTCTGGTTAGAGACAGTTTGCGCGGTTCTTTGAAGGGAGTAGTACACAGCATTGTACGAGATCTTCCGTTTCATGGCAATTTCTCGCATGGAATAGCCTTCATTTCTCAGAACAAGAATAGACTGATGAGTTTCAGAAGAAAGTTCTTTGTTTCTGGCTATTTTGAGCCTGTAATCGAAAGCTAAGGTAACTGAGCTAAATGACTACCGCCCTGTAGCACTCACTTCCGTCATCATGAAGTGCTTTGAGAGACTAGTCAAGGACCATATCACCCTACCTGACACCCTAGACCCACTCCAATTTGCTTACCGCCACAATAGGTCCACAGACGACGCAATCGCCATCACACTGCACAGTGCCCTAACCCATCTGGACAAGAGGAATACCTATGTAAGAATGCTGTTCATCGATTACAGCTCAGCATTTAACACCATAGTACCCTCCAAACTCGTCATTAAGCTCGAGACCCTGTGTCTCGACCCCGCCCTGTGCAACTGGGTCCTGGACTTCCTGACTGGCCGCCCCCAGGTGGTGAGGGTAGGTAACAACATCTCCACCCCGCTGATCCTCAACACTGGGTCCCCACAAGGGTGCGTTCTCAGCCCTCTACTGTACTCCCTGTTCACCCATGACTGCGTGGCCATGCACGCCTCCAACTCAATCATCAAGTTTGCAGATGACACTACAGTGGTAGGCTTGATTACCAACAACGACGAGACGGCCTACAGGGAGGAGGTGAGGGCCCTCGGAGTGTGGTTTCAGGAAAATAACCTCACACTCAATGTCAACAAAACAAAAGAGATGATCGTGGACTTCAGGAAACAGCAGAGAGAGCACCCCCCTATCCACATCGACGGGAGAGTAGTGGAGAAGGTGGAAAGTTAAGGTCCTTGGCGTACACATCACGGACAAACTGAAATGGCCCACCCACACAGACAGCGTGGTGACGAAGGCGCAGCAGCGCCTCTTCAACCTCAGGAGGCTGAAGAAATTCAGCTTGTCACCAAAAACACTCACAAACTTTTACAGATGCACAATCGAGAGCATCCTGTCAGGCTGTATCAGCGGTACGGCAGCTGCTCCGCCCATAACCGGAAGGCTCTCCAGAGGGTAGTGAGGTCTGCACAATGCATCACCGGGTGCAAACTACGTGCCCTCCAGGACACCTACACCACCCGATGTCACAGGAAGGCCAAAAAGATCATCAAGGACAACAACCACCCGAGCCACTGCCTGTTCACCCCGCTATCATCCAGAAGGCGAGGTCAGTACAGGTGCATCAAAGCGGGGACCGAGAGACTGAAAAACAGCTTCTATCTCAAGGCCATCAGACTGTTAAACAGCCATCACTAACATTGAGTGGCTGCTGCCAACATACTGACTCAACTCCACCCACTTTAATAATGGTAAAATTGATGTAATCAATTTATCACTAGACACTTTTTATTATATAATGTTTACTTACTTTACATTACTCATCTCTTATGTATATACTGTACGCTATACCATCTACTGCATCTTGCCATCTGATGTAATTCAATGTATCACTAGCCACTTTAAACTATGCCACTTTATATAATGTTCTCATACACTACATTGCTAATCTCATATGTATATACTGTACGCTCTACCATCTACTGCATCTTGCCATCTTGATGTAATGTATCATTAGCCACTTTAAGCAATGTCACTTCATATAATGTTTTCATTCCCTGCATTACTCATCTCATATGTATATACTGTACGCTATACCATCTACTGCATCTTGCCTATGCCATTCGGCCATCACTCATTTATATATTTTTATGTACATATTCGTATTCATTCCTTTACACTTGTGTGTATAAGGTAGTTGTTGTGAAATTGTTAGGTTATATTACTTGTTATATATTACTGCATGGTCAGAACTAGAAGCACAAGCATTTCGCTACACTTGCATTAACACCTGCTAACCATGTGTGTGTGACTAATATAATTTGATTTGATTCTGATTTGATTTGAACCCACAAATACTGATGCTCCAGATACTCAACTAGTCTGTAGAAGGCAAGTTTTATTGCTTCCTTAATCAGAACAACAGTTTTCAGCTGTGCTAACATCATTTTAAAGGGTTTTCTGATGATCCTAATGAGCCTTTTAAAATGATAAACTTGGATTAGCTAACACAATGTGCCATTGGAACACAGGAGTGATGGTTGCTGATAATGGGCCTCTGCACGCCTATGTAGATATCCCATTAAAAATCAGCCGTTTCCAGCTACAAAATTCATTTACAACATTAACAATGTCTACACTGTATTTCTGATCAATTTGATGTTATTTTAATGGACAAAAAAATTGAAATTTCTAAGTGACCACAAACTTTTGAACGGTAGGGGGGGGGGGGGGGGGGGGTGTGTGTGTGTGTGTGTGTGTGTGTGTGTGTGTGTGTGTGTGCGTGTGCGTGTGTGTGTGTGTTTATATGTATATATATTTGTTATATTGAATACTGTACTGTGTGCTAGAGCTTACAAGTTAAGCATTTCACTGTGCTTGTGCATGTGACAAGTAAAACTGGAAGGAAAACTATAATACTCAAAAGAGCTGTGGCATTAGGATTTGCCCAAGGAAGTGTTTATTCTATGCAGTGAAGCTGTCTCTGAGTGTGACAGGCAGGTTTTAATCGCCTCATTTAAATGCAGGATTTATGGTGTGAATTCTTGTTCAGAATTCTGCTCTAGAAATGCTAATGTGGACTACAGCAGGTTTTGGAGGGTAGATTTACTGCAATATTGGCAGCAACTAATTTGTGTTTGTTTTAGTGTTGACACTTCAGTAACAAAGACCTTTCTCAAAATGAGAAATTATGTAATTCGGATATTGCTTGTAACATGATTTCAAATTCACAGATTAACACCCTGCTCACAAGTTTGTTTCATCTACTCAGTATGTACACTGAGTGTACAAAACATTAGGGACATTGAGTTGCACCCTCTTTAGCCCTCAGAAATGCCTAAATTCATCGGGGTATGGACTCTACATGGTGCCAAAAGTGTTCCACAGGGATGCTGGCCCGTGTTGACTCCAATACTTCTTACAGTTGTGTCAAGTTGGCCGGATGTCCTTTGGCTGGTGGACCGCTTATGATTCACAAAGGAAACTGTTGAGAGTGAAAAACACAGCAGCGTTGCAGTTCTTGACACACTCAAACCAGTGCGTGCACCTGACAGCTACTACAATACCCTCGTTCAAAGGCACTCAAGTCTTTTGTCTTGCCCATTCACCCTCTGAATGGCACACATACACAATCCATGTCTCAATTACCTCAAGGTTTAAAAAACATTCTTTAACCTGTCTCCTCCCCTTCGCTACACTGATTGAAGTGGATTTAACAGGTGACAGCAAGATTTTTTTTTTTTACCTAGGCAAGTTAGTTAAGATCAAATTCTTATTTACAATGACGGCCTACCCCAGCCAAACCCGGACGACGCTGGGCCAATTACACACCGCCCCATGGGACTCCCAAGCACAGCCGAATGTGATACTGCCTGTAATTGAACCAGGGACTGTAGTGACACCTTTAGCACTGAGATGCAGTGCCTTAGACCGCTGCGCCACTCAGGAGCCCATTAAAAAGCTGTGTATCATAGCGTGCTTCACACCTCAACAGTTGACACACTGTACAGCTCCACAGACCATGTCGCTTCGATCAGACAGAGTGAAAATGTAGAGAGAAAGGCAGATAATACTGTCACCTAGTGGTAATGCATTATATTGAAGTCATCCTTGCTGTATGAATGCACATCTCATGCTTGACCACTAGAGGGTAACGCTATCTTATTTATACTGCCATCAAAGTGAACTACATCTTTGGCTGAAGTAAATGAATCTAACCCAACATTGAGGAGGATAGTTATGTAATTTCAGAGTGTACAGGCCAGGGACAGGGTACGGAAGGGATACAAGGTTAAGAGTACTCTTTAGGGGCAAACAAAAATGTGAAATGTCCTGTGGCTATCCAACATCCCTGCTCATGAAATCCTTGTGGAGAACATCAAAGGCTGAAGTAACCCAAGTTCTCTTTCTAGACAGTCCAACAAGACATGGACAATTTCACAGCAATCTGTGAGAAAATGTAAGGCCCCCAGCTAGGTGCTCTTGTTGAATAAATGGACATCTTTGTGAGTTGTTATACAGTTATTCCACTGAGTTATGACAGTAGGCGGTATCCATCAGTTCTTCAAGATGTTCTGGAACAGAAAGGAATGCTCTGTGAATAGTGTGCGGATAGACTGGAGTACCAGACTGTTATGTCAACCTTAAACTTTATATACAGTACCAGTTTTCTGGCTGCAATAAACCTAGAACTCTGTGTAAACATTGGCTGTAATAGACTATATGTAGGAATATGTAAATCTTCACCTTAGATTGACCTATACTTCCTGTTTGTTTGTGTTATTGTCATTGTCCGTAGATTTGGGCTGAGTCAGAATGTGCCTCATAACGTCTATTCAAATCCAACTGGATTTAATTAATGTACAAGGTTACCTACTGTAAGTTTCACAAAGGTTTTGGGTGTTCATGATGTCTCTGTTCCAAGAGATAAATTCAAGGGAGTTGAGAAACTGCGGGCCAACAGAAGATGACTCCTTGAATTGTAAACTAAGTAAATCTCGAAATCGATTTGTTGGTGTTTGTTGGTGTTCTGTCAATTAATCAATAATCCTTATTTTGTTCCATCCATAACATTGTAGTTTACAGTATAGGAATAAGTGTTATGTGAATATTGGGGACATTATATGTTTAGGAGTTGCCCATAGCTTCCCCACTCTGTTCCCCCATTCTGTCAGGTCAGTATAAACAGGGCCAGGTGTAAGCCCAACTGGTGCAACCAGCCGCAGAGCATCACTATAGGACATACAATGTTGCCTGGCTGCCTTTGCTGTGTATTCCTCATTAGTAAAGCTTTGTCCAAACAAGTAGAGCCCTCCATGATCCGTGATGTCACTCCAGGAGCAGAGAGAGAAGGGGGGCTATTTTTGGAGCTTGAACAAGGGAGGGTTCAGTGGGGGCAAAGACCTTCCCCCATAAGATTCATCTTTTGAGATGCTGCTATTAGTCATCCTTGTTCCTGTTCGTTTTACTGTGAAAGGGAAGTTAGGAGTGGAGAGGAGGATCAGTGTCCAGACCAGGACATTGTGATATGGACAATTTCAATAATTTGATGTGGAAGAACACAATGGAATTATAATCAATCTTACTTCTACTGTATGTTTGTAAACGGAATAGAAAGGAGATTTGATGGTTGGTTGTCTTGTCCTAATGTACATTGAGGTACTGGATTCTTTCTGTGTATGTAAATAAAAATCAAGAGGCCAAGCCAGGGCTCCTCCCTGTGACACGTGCAGGCTAGATTAGTGGCGCTGATGCAATGTTTGGAATCGCACTGAAACAAATTGCACTGCATTACTGGCTGTGTTATCCTCTGGACAAATTACTCACCCGTGAAGGCGAAACAGCTCAGTGCTAGAGGTAAATCCACACCGGACAGGGGAGCGGAAATCAGCATATATCCTGTCCTGTCAAGAGTCACGGCATCTAAGAAAAAGACGCCCTGATAGGATGATTTGAATGGGGGAAATATTTCGACAACGCGTCCAAAGATGGCTGAGGAGGACTTTACAGAGGTGAAGTGTGTATGACGGATCTCAACACCCCACTGACTCCCTCTCCCACCCCCTCTTCCCCGGTATGTCAGAAGGGAGTTTAGAGAGTGGTTGCTTATGAGAAAACAGTCTTTCTACCACATAGGCTGAAGTCCCTGGAGGGATGCTGGATTAAGAGCAGGACAGAGGAGGAGGACAGGGGGAGGGGATGTGAAGAGTAAGACTCCAGGGCCTGGCTGGTATGGATCCCTGGAAGAGAGAGGGCCATGAGGAACATTGACACAGGCCCTGTGGCTGGCATGGATCCCTATGAGAGAGAGGGCCATAGGAAATATAGACAGACCCTGGGGCTTGGATGGATCCCTGGGAGAGAGAGGGCCATGAAAAATATAGACATAGACCCTGTGGCTGTAATGGTTCCCCAGGAGAAAGAGAGGTCCATGAGAAATATAGACACAGACCCTGTGGCTGTTATGGATCCCTGGAAGAGAGAGAGGGCCATGAGAATTATAGACACAGACCCTGTGGCTGGCATGTATCCCTGGGAGAGACAGGCCATGAGAATTATAGACACAGACCCTGTGGCTGGTATGTATCCCCGGGAGAGACAGGCCATGAGAATTATAGACAGACCCTGAGGGGAGAGACAGGCCATGTGAAATATAGACAGACCCTGAGGGATCTGAAGTGTGTCAGTGCTGTACTTGTTCTATCCCAGAGATAATTGTCTCCCTGCACTGACATACATAGACAGCTGTTGAACACCAATATGCCTTTATATTCTATGTAGACGTCAATGTCCAATGGGGGACCAGTATGGAAAAGAAATATGAAAATGTATGCACTCACTACTGTAAGTCGCACTGGAGAAGAGCATCTGCTAAATGACTGCAATGTAAATGTAATGTTTGAAGGGATTATCACTATGCTATTGATGTACCTTTGCCAGTTGTGTACTTCAGCTACTTTGGCCATTATGTTTGATGTTGGTTAGCCTTAATTCAGTTCCCTGTTATAATGCATCATTATGCCAACTGGCTATGGGCGAAGATTAATCATAGTGGCATGTTAATCTTCTTCCATTTTTCTCATTTGTTTCATTAGATTTCTTTAATCACCGCAGATCATCACCACATAATAGTTAACCTTTTAAATGGTCTGTATACTGATTTAAATGTTCGCTGTGCTTTAATCGTGTTTGGTGGAGGTGGGCTATTTGTTAAAATGGTCAGGGCAACCTGGGTCAAAAAACAATTGACCTGTGCATTTATTAGTGGGTAGAGAATTATTGAAACTTCCTCATATTTCTATCTGTCTGTCTATGATTTTGAGTGTAATTATCTGTATACCACTACACCTTATCATTAACCGCACGCAGTAGATTTAGTCAGGGATATAGTCGGTGTAGCTGGCGCTCCGACAATCTCCTTCTGAGTTGGTTCACTGACTATAGTGCTTATGTGAGGAAATGAGGCTATGTCCCAATTATCTCTCCTCCCTCCCGAAGTGTGCACTTCACTTCCCTTCACTGATTTGAAAGGGAAATGGCCGACACAAGAAATATGGTGGAATCTCCCACTAGCCCGTGCCTCCGGCCTCATACAAGGGTTTTCGATTTTTGGAAAGTAGTGAACGAGTGCACACTTCAGGAGAAAGGAGATATTATTGGGACGCACCCAGGGTAACTGTAGCACTGTGTGTTCAGTTTGTTGTCGAGCGCCGACTCTCTACACTGGTGTATTTGGGGTTGGTTTTCAAAGGCCTAGGCTAGCCCGTGGGCAGCACATCCCGACTCAACCATGCTCATTGTCTTCCAGTACATGTCCACTGCCTGTTTAAGTATTCAGAGGAAAGGCTCGTTGGCTAGGTCAGTCTATTGCTATAATGACAGATGACTTGATGAGGACTCTTGTCTTGTTCCTCCTCTCTAGTGTCTACCACTGGATAGGAGGCAACGTAACCTGTTTCAGAGTTCATGTTGTTCTGCAGTCCAGGTGTCTGAGAGCGTTGCTGTTTTGATCCATACTGCAGGCGTCTGTTTAATAAGTAAATGTAGTTGATGCACTCTGACACCGTGCCTCAGAGTGGAGAAGTAGGCCCACGTGTAGGGCCTAGTCTGGTTAATGCAGGATTGAGTTATGAGACGATAATCTGCGGCCGTAATTGAGATTGAGAGATCGACAGCCTCCGGCGAGATAATATTGTCTGTGCATTGTCTTCCGGAACACAGTCTTGCAGGCTCTCATTTGGGACCTGGCGGTTAGGAACTTCTGGGCTGCTTCCCAAATGGCATTCCTTATATAGTGCACTACTTTTGACCAGAAGCCTATGCAGCCCTAGTCAAAAGTAGCACACTAAATAGGGAATAGGGTGTTATTTGGAACACGTCCCTGGAGGTCGGCCATTTGAGAGTATTTCAGATGAGAATATTTGATTACTGACATCAGTGGAGCTCTGGGCCGTGAGTACCACATTGAGCATATGTCCTTTTCCTTCTACAAGAGAGGAATGAAAATTAAGATTATAGGCTGTTTGTCTCTCCACAATGATAATATGCCTTTGAAATTGCCCAACCAAAGATCAGCGTGAAGATTCTTGGCCCTTCAAAAAAAGGAGAAGAGACTAAGTGATGACACCCCTTGGGAAATAGAGTTGGATCTCGCAAGCTCTCGCTTGAGTGGTTTCCAATGACCTACAATCCTAACAGACAGAGGAGACTCCTGCCCTACCCCAGCCTCTCCCCCCACTGGGAGAGCACGCCAGGCTAAAAATACCAGGATATCACACTTAGAAAACCACCTGGAGCTGTAGACGAACGCTACTCATCAACTATCTATAAATGGTGTCGCCTACACATCAAGGTCAATTCAAATTGAGCTATCATGATCACGGTGTTTCAAATTGCCACAGCAAGATATTCATACGTGATTGTTTTGCATTGTATTCTTCGGATGTTCGCCGTGTAAATTGTCTCGATTAGTCGGGGCATGAGTAAGAAGAGAAGGGAGGAAGGCTCCCTATACATGTTCATTTAGAATAGAACAACACAATGTGGACTCTGTCCAGTCTAGAGGATATGACTGAGCTTCAACACTCTAGTGGAGGTAACACCTCTCCTTGAGTCAGAGCGAAGACCATATAAACACACGCACGCACACACACACACACACACACACACACACACACACACACACACACACACACACACACACACACACACACACACACACACACACACACACACACACACACACACACACACACACACACACACACACACACACACACACACACACACAGTCTCTGATTTCTCTGTTTAAATATTTCATGGGAGAGTGGTTTTGATTTCTCTCTCGCTTCTCCTGCTCATTCCAAATTATGTGCTTAATGTGCACCAGTCTGGTTATAGACAAGCGTCTTAAGTTATGTGTTAAATTGCCATATTTATAGACCTATCCAAGGCCTTTGATACTGTCGACCATCCCCTACTCATTCAGAGGTTGTCTGAAATGGGCCTCGACCAGGGAACTGTAAGTCAAGTTACCTCAATATAACTAAAGGTAATATGGGGTCGATTTGGGGACACGTCCTCTTTACTATTTATTTAAATAATATTGGTCTATCTGCAAAAACCAGTAAGATTCATCTGTATGCACACGAAACTGTTATGTACACTATTGCCCCTATTGCTGACAAGGCTGTGTTAGAGCTGCAATCTGATTTTGTTGCCTTGCAGAAAGATCTTGTTGATTTAAAATGTATACTTAATGCAGGAAAAACTACATTTATGTTGTTTTCTAATTCTCATAGAAATATTTCAGATAATTTACACATTTATGCATTGGATGGTTCTCTCATCAAGCAGGTTCCCGCCTATAAATAACTTGGCTTTTAGATTGACCAAAAAATGGACATTTAAAAAACACACAGATGAGCTAATTAAGAAGCTGAAGCTAAAGTAGGCTTATTTTATAGAAATAGATCATGCCTCTCCCTAAACAGCAGGAAGCAGATTGTACAGGAAACCTTCCTGCCAGCTCTTGATTATGGTGACACCATTTATCAGAATGCAGCTGCCACTACTCTAAAAGCCTTGAATACTGCGTACCATAGCGTGCTTCGCTTTATCACAAGGCGACAGGTTTAATACTCATCACTGCATCCTTTATCAGAAAGTCGTCTGGACCTCTATAAATTCCCGTAGATCAGTTTATTTCTCCCTTTTTGTTTACAAAGCTATGCTGCACAAGCGTCCAACATATCTCACTACACTAAGGTATACAAATAGGCACCAAATCCACTCACACGGTTGGTTAACTCTTGAGGTCCCTGGTGTCTCTACCAACCTAGGAAATTCAGCCTTTAGCTTTAATGCATCCCTTGTTTGGAAGAATTTACAAACCTCGTTACATCTTGAATCCCTGGTGCCAACAGGGCAGTTTAGAATGCTGAAGAGGAATGGATTCACTGAGGTCTTCGAGTGTGTTGGTTGACTGTAATAATGTACTTGTGTTGTTGAAACGTAGTGTATCTGTAACTGCTGCATGTTGTAGTTTCTTTTTTGCTGTTTTATTGAATTATCATGTTGATTTGGGAATAAATAAAAGTTAAATAATTAAACAAAAATGTCACTTATACAATATCTCCCAACTCCAAAAAAAGCCAATTAAAGAAAAATATCCCCGGGCTGTTGACTACCATTCCTCTCTCCTTTTATTTTTTAGAGAGGAGCTTGAATAATATCTAAAGGTCAAGCTCAGTCACACCCATCGCTTGCTGTTCTATCACTGATGTAACATGGCTGTTATTGTGATATTTTGATTGGTCGTATTTGTAAGCTAGAGGACTTAAACGCGGATTTGGCGGGTTGGATCACTTTCCTTATAGTGGGGTCTAGAGATGTCTTGTCACAGTAGTATTGACTCTCTCTCTCTCTCTCTCTCTCTCTCTCTCTCTCTCTCTCTCTCTCTCTCTCTCTCTCTCTCGCTCTCGCTCTCTCTCTCTGTCTGTCTGTCTCTCTCAATATTTTCTATTTCTCTCTCTCTCTCAATCTCTTCTACAGTTCCTTCGAAAAGTATTCAGACCCCTTGACTTTTTCCACATTTTGTTACGCTACAGCCTTATTCTAAAATTGTTTAAATAGTTCCCTTCCCCATCAATCTACACACAATACCCCATTATGACAAACAAAAACAGGTTTTTAGAATGATTTGCTAAATATCACATTTACATAAGTATTCAGACCCTTTACTCAGTACTTTGTTGAAGCACCTTTGGCAGCGACTACAGCCTCAAGTCTTCTTGTGTATGACGCTACAAGCTTGGCACACCTGTATTTGGGGAGTTTCTCCCATTCTTCTCTGCAGATCCTCTCAAGCTCTGTCAGGTTGGATGGGGAGCGTTGCTGTACGGCTATTTTCAGGTCTCTCCAGAGATGTTCGATCGGGTTCAAGTCCAGGCTCTGGCTGGGCCACTCAAGGATATTCAGAGACTTGTCCCGAAGCCACTCCTGCGCTGTCTTGGCTGTGTGCTTAGGGTTGTTGTCCTGTTGGAAGGTGAACCTTCACCCCAGTCTGAGGTCCTGAGCGCTCTGGAGCAGGTTTTCATCAAGGATCTCTCTGTACTTTGCTCTGTTCATCTTTACTTCCACCACAACGCTTCACTGCAGGGATGATGCCAGGTTTCCTCTAGACGTGACGCTTAGCATTCAGGCCAAAGAGTTATTTATTGGTCTCATCAGACTAAAGAATCTTGTTTCTCATGGTCTGAGAGTCTTTAGGCGCCTCTTGGCAACTCCAAGCAGGCTGTAATGTGACTTTTACTGAGGAGTGACTTCCATCTGGCCACTCTACCATAAAGGCCTTATTGGTGGAGTGCTGCAGAGATGGCTGTCCTTCTGGAAGGTTCTCCCATTTCCACAGAGGAACTATAGAGCTCTGTTAGAGTGACCATTGGGTTCTTGAACACCTCCCTGACAAAGGCCTTTCTCCCCAGATCTGTGCCTCGACGCAATCCTGTCTCGGAGCTCTACGGACACTTTCTTCGACCTCATGGCTTGGTTTTTGCTCTGACATGCACTGTCAACTGTAGGACCTTATACAGACAGTTGGATGCCTTTCCAAACAGGTTGCCAAATTGCTAAAAACCGGTTTTCGCGTTGTCATTATGGGGTATTTCGTGTAGATTGCTGAGGGCATTTTTTTTATTTAATCCATTTTAGAATAAGGCTGTAATGTAACAAAATGTGGAAAACTTAAGGGGTCTGAATACTTTCCAAAGGTACTGTATTTCTCTCTCTCTCTCTCTCTCTCTCTCTCTCTCTCTCTCTCTCTCTCTCTCTCTCTCTCTCTCTCTCTCTCTCTCTCTCAATCTCTTCTATTCTATTCTATATCTCTCTCCATCTCTTCTATGTCTATTTCTCTCTCTCTCTCTCTCTCTCTCTCTCTCTCTCTCTCTCTCAATCTCTTCTATGTCTATTTCTCTCTCTCTTTCTCTGTCTCTCAATCTCTTCCATGTCTATTTCTCTCTTTCTCTCTCTCTCTCTCTCTCCTCTCTCTCTCTCTCTCTCTCTCTCTCAATCTCTTCTATTTCTATTTCTCTCTCTCTCTCTCATTCTCTCTCTCTGGTATACACCCACACCATACCAAAAACACACCCCACACACACCTTCAACATTAACTCCATGACAACTCAGCCCTGTGTTTGTGAGCAGCAGGGAATTTGTACCAATTTGTAAATCACAATTATAATCTTGCAGGACATGGCACTCATTTGGAAGAGTAATGATGTTGTGAAGAATATGCAGGCCCGCGTATGACTCACAGTCTTTCAACAGGACTGGGGATGGATGGCTATTCTGACAGCCGCTATGTGGACCATGATTGCTTGGCAGTGCAGCAGATAAAGGAACGCTGCAATCTGCATCATTAACTCAGGCTGGAGATTTTTCAAACACCTGAAACGGCATCTTCCTGTAATCTAGAGCCATACTCATCATGCTTAATTCTATGTCCAAAATATAATATCTGGGTAAAAGATTGACAGGAATGTGAGTCTTATTTAGTACATTTAGTCATTTGCTTGCTTTTCTAAAGTCTACCAACCTTGCCAGCAGGGGTGCCACCTAAGATAGTTAGACAAGCTAGGTACTCCAACTTGATTGTTTGCCTGAAATAGCTTCTTGGTACCTAGTTATGAGGTTGGGAGATTGGGCTAGCCCCTATCTGGGCTAGCTACAGTGCCTTGCAAAGTATTCATCCCCCTTGGCGTTTTTACAATTTTGTTACATTACAACCTGTAATTTAAATTGATTTTTATTTGAATTTCATGTAATGGACATACACAAAATAGTCAAAATTGGTGAAGTGAAATGAAAAAAAGAATATCTTTCATAAAATTCTAATAAATAAAAGGCAGTAAAGTTGTGCGTGCATATGTATTCACCCCCTTTGCTATGAAGCCCCTAAATAAGATATGGTGCGACCAATTACCTTCATACATCACATAATTAGTTAAATAAAGTCCACCTGTGTGCAATCTAAGTGTCACATGATCTGTCACATGATCTCAGTATATATACACCTGTTCTGAAAGGCCCAAGAGTCTGCAACACCACTAAGCAAGGGGTACCACCAAGCAAGAGGCACAATGAAGACCAAAGAGCTCTCCAAACAGGTCAGGGACAAAGTTGTGGAGAAGTACAGATCAGGGTTGGGTTATAAGGAAATATCTGAAACTTTGAACATCCCGCGGAGCACCATTAATTCCATTATTAAAAAATTGAAAGAATATGGCACCACAACAAACCTACCAAAACTCACAGACCAGACAAGGAGGGCATTAATCAGAGAGGCAACAAAGTGACCAAAGATAACCCTGAAGGAGCTGCGAAGCTCCACAGCGGAGATTGAAGTATCTGTCCATAGGATGACTTTAAGCTGTACACTCCACAAAGCTGAGCTTTACGGAAGAGTGGCCAGAAAAAAGTCTGACACTTTTAGTGTTTGCCAAAAGGCATGCGGGAGAGTACCTTCTTCCAAACATATGGAAGAAGGTAATCTGGTCAGATGAGACTAAAATGTAGCTTTTTGGCCATCAAGGAAAGTGCTAGGTTCACCTTCCAGCAGGACAGTGACCCTAAGCATACTGCTGAAGCAACACTCGAGTGGTTTAAGGGGAAACATTTAAATGCCTTGGAATGGCCTAATCAAAGCCCAGACCTCAATCCAATTGAGAATCTGTGGTATGACTTAAAGATTGCTGTACATCAGCGGAACCCATCCAACTTGAAGGAGCTGGAGCAGTTTTGCCTTGAAGAATGGGAAAAAATCCCAGTGGCTAGATGTGCCAAGCTTATAGAGACATACCCCAAGAGACTTGCAGCTGTAATTGCTGCAAAAGATGTCTCTACAAAGTATTGACTTTGGGGGGGTGAATAGTTATGCACGCTCAAGTTTTCTGTTATTTTTGTCTTATTTCTTGTTTGTTTCACAATAAAAAATATTTTGCATCTTCAAAGTGGTAGGCATGTTGTGTAAATCAAATGATACTAACCCCCCCAAAAATCCATATTAATTCCAGGTTGTAAGGCATCAAAATAGGAAAAATGCCAAGGGGCGTGAATACTTTTGCAAGGCACTGTAAAGCCAACTTCATAAAATTAGTAGGAGCTAGTAGTACTACAGAGAAGAAACAACAACAATTTATTTTAAATAAAAGATAGAATATTTTTCTATAATACTTTTATTTTTTTACAGAAATAACCTGAGGGGCCCCATATGGGCAAGACGCCTCTGCATGAAAGGCACTGTAGGCCGCTGGTTTAAGGCTGGCAAGATTATTTGCTCAATGTCCATGTAGGTGATATCTCATTTTCCTTGTAATATTTCTGGTTAGTTAGATTTGTTTGCTTCAGTGTACGAGTGTCCATTCTCTCAAAGCATCATGATGTCGTAGTGTAGTTTGGAACTTCAGCACCATGGACAGCTCACACTGAGCGCTGTATCCTTCAAAGTGCGAGACGAATTTATTCCAACTCACACTCACACTAAACTGGATTGTGATACAAAGAAAAGACACATCACACTATTGATAGAACCCCTTGCCAGTCTAATTGTATCCAGTACTCTGAAAACTCTTGTAATGAACACGAAGTGTATCATTTCCCGCCCCCTTTGCCAAGTGTTTGTCTCTTTTATTGTCGTGAGAGCGGGGGATATTTCTACTCGTGGTCGTGGATGTTTACTTTCTTTCTCGGGATATTGCGTGCTTTCCTCTGCTTGAAAGAGATAGGGGGTATTTGATACACGGGGGGGGGGGGGTACCTTTTCTTCGATACACGGGGGGGGGGGGGGGTACCTTTTCGTCATATATGCTTCTTTGAAATGCGAGCTCCGGTAGATTTCTTGAAATCGTGATGCCCCCTGCTTGACTTGGGTTAACATTTCTGGATGGTGTTGTGCGTCAAGCCCCTCGCCATTCTCTAGGTTGATACGTAGATACACCAGCTACCCCGAAAGGTCTGTGCACACACTGCCCACATTATCGAGTCCATCCGACCGAGGAGGTCCGAAAATCAAGATTCCGCAATGACTGCTTCAAAGGAAGGAGAGGAGGTAGGATGGTACACGCTAATACTGATTTTGATTGAGGCATTGTATTTGTGTATGGATGGAGTGCTTATTTTCCAGTTGAGTCTGTGTCAACTGCGTGATGGACGCAACAGATCCGTCATCATGCAAAACAGAACTGATGCCATAGTGCAAGGGATTCGTTTTGTTGGAAAAGACCGTGAGATGTATTGATCTCTTCGGATAGGCACACTTTGACGAAATCAATCTACTCTCTTTTTATACAGATTTAGCCTACCATTCACGGTAGTTTAATTCATTGACTCCCAATGATGCGTGTTGCATTGACATCTTTCCATCGTGACCCTGGCTACTACACCATAACTGCTAGGATGAACTGTTTCATAGGTTTCTGAAGTTGCCTCATCTTATCACAGCAATAGCAATGTCCTGGACATTCGAGTTCAGCACATGCTCAAACCAATATGAACGCTGTTAAGCCAACTCCCAGAGAAGTATAGCATGCATGCATAGGAGCCATATATACTTAGTCTCATTACAGATGTGTCAACCTCAGTTAATAAACCCCATATTCAGTTATGTGCAGCTTCAATCGAACACAAGTTTAGTTGATATTCATATTAAATAGGTACATCTCATGGATTCAAGCCATTCTCCCAGGCAATTCACTTATTTCAAGGTGAGATCTTATTACCCGAAAGTGATTCCTATTAATAACAATAATAATAATAATAATAATTTGGTGGGTGCTTATATTTGTCCTATTTCACAGATGTACAAGTGTGCATTATACACATGTGTGAATAGAACACAAGTTTATTTGCATATCCGCCCTGCCTAACTCCCTCTGAGACACCCTTGGAGAGTGGGGTCGCGGCCAGGGTCCAGGGTCTGGAGCAATTAGGGTTAAGTGCCTTGTTCAAGGGCACATCGGCAGATCTTTCACCTTGTCTGCTCTGGGATTTGAACTAGTGACCTTTTGGTTACTGGCCGAACTAGAGCTGGGATGATAAACCGAGAATGATCGACACGGACCATACTGATATCATTCATTATGATAAGTAGCCTATACTAGAGAAATAGGACGTTTGAAATGAAATGCGTTTGCTAATATGGGTGATTGCCAATGGGACAGTGAATGGCTACAACCATCAAACCAATAGTAATAGTTTAAAGGATGCTGCATAATGATGTTATAAATGTAACCTATTTATCATTACCACACAAATTAGCAATAATTGTTTATTGCAATATGGATTTTTGTCCAAATCGCCCAGCTCTAGGCCCAACGCTCTAACCGCTAGGCTAACTGCTGCTCCCTATTATTGTAGTTGTCTGAGCAGGAAGTGCTATTGAGTAGAGGGAGATTTCTTAATATGTGTGTGTGTGTGTGTGTGTGTGTGTCCGACCAACCCCGCCATGTGGTATCTCCAGCTCTCTGGGATCCATGAAGATGTTAAACTTCAACTACAGGGACAAAGGAAATTATTTAGCTCATTGCACATTTTGGAACTGACTATTGTCAGTTTTGTATACAAATGTAGGCACGCTGTTTAAAATGTTTAGCAGCGAACTGACAAACGCTTTCCTCATGATAACCGAAGAGATACCAAAGACCCCCCAAATGGTTCAATGTCAGGGAATCTCTGAGATCTCTTACATAACTGACAAAGTATGTTTGTTGTACAAATCCTTTCATTAGCCGAACACATTGCGACGAGTAGAGTTCCTCAGCCAACCCTTGCTGTTTCATCTAGATTTTTTTAAATGTTATGTTAAACCACTGGACTGCAGTTCTTACCGGCCTTATTCTCTGGTTTTCATTAATAATTCCAGCTTTAAAACATATTTTTAGGTGGTTTCAGGAGAGTCTGGCCAGCACCCTGCTTGGGCTTTATCTGGCTTTGATAAGTAGAAGGATAGCTCCGATACGTGTTTAACAAATACTCGGGGACTTTTAAAGCCCAGTGCTGTGCAGTGACTGCTCAGGCAGCTGGTGAGTACAGCGGAAATCCTATTGACAGACATGTAGTCTCAGTAGGAAGGAACATTATTTATTCTAAATCTTCTCTGGATTAGGAGCAGAATAAAAATCTGGCCCTTTGTGTGTGTGTGATCTCTCTGTGTGTGTGTGTGTGTGTGTGTGTGTGTGTGTGTGTGTGTGTGTGTGTGTGTGTGTGTGTGTGTGTGTGTGTGTGTGTGTGTGTGTGTGTGTGTGTGTGTGTGTGTGTGTGTGTGTGTGTGTGTGTGTGACATGCTCACCCTTCCCCTCACTCTACACCAACCTTGTTTGTGTGAATACTCTTGACATTGATAGGACCGCCCTCGTAAGTGTGTGGCCTAGATGCACATTTTAACTGAGGCACATGAGAATGCCCCCCCCCCCCCCCCCCCCCATTGACTGGATGTCATCCAAAAGGGCAAGTGTGGTAGCCTATTTTCAAATCAAATAAATGTTTTATTTGTCACATGCTTCGTAAACAACAGGTGTAGACTAACAGCGAAATGCTTGCTTATGGGTCCTTTTTCAACAATGCAGAGTTAAGATAATGATACAAAATGTAATGAAAAATGTACATAGTGATACGAGGAATAAATACGCAGTGAATAATGAATAACAATACCAGGTACAAGGAACATGGGAGTACCAGTACCGAGTCGATGTGCAGGGGTACAAGGTAATTGAGGAAGCTATTAGTGCTGGTAATTGTCAGGGACCTCACGATACGATAGGATCACGATACTTAGGTGCCCATACGATATGTATTGCGATTCTATATATTACAAATCAATATTTAGATTTTATTGCCATTTGATGTTCCAAACGTATTGCTCACCATATGTCTGCTGCGGCGAGACAAGACGGCCACGAGAAAACAAGTGTTGATCAGTCATGGAAATAAAAGTGCTGAAAACAAATTGGCTCCCAATTTAAAAAGAAGATGGAGAATAAGCTCTGAAGGAAAAATACTGGAGTTTTGGTGCTGGTACAGCAAAAATAATACTCAGATTTTGTCAAAACGACACGATATGTAAAAAAAATATAGATCCTGATATGTAACTGTATATTTTTTTCCCCCCATCACTCATATCTATGTTCAGTTAGGTAAGAGTAAAGTGACTAGGCAACAGGATAATGCAGATAATACAGGATAATGCAGATAATAGACAGTAGCAGCAGCAACATATGGTGAGTGTGAATGTGTGTGTGTGATCGTGGGTGTGTGGTGTCAGTATGCACATGTGCGTGTGCTATGTGTGTGTATGTGTGGGTTGGGATGTCAGTGTAAGTATGTGTGAGTGTGTGGGGAGTGTCCAGTGTGTGTGCATAGAGTCAAAAAGGGTCAATGCAGGTAGTCTAGGTAGCCATTTGTTTGATCAGTCTTATGGCTTGGGGAGTAGAAGCTGTTCAGTGTCCTGTTGGTTACAGACTTGTTTCACTGGTACCGCTTGCTATGCGGTAGCAGAGAGAACAGTCTACTGCTTGAGTGGCTGGAGTCTTTTGAAAGGGGTCCTGGATGACAGGGAGCTCGGCCCCTGTGATGTACTGGGCTGTACTCACTACCCTCTGTAGCGCCTTGCGATCTTGTGGCTTGCATTTGCCGTACCAAGCGGTAATGCAGCCAGTCAAGATGCTCTCAATGGTGAAGCTGTAAAACTTCTTAAAGATTTGAGGGCCGATGGCAAATCTTTTCAGCCTCTTGAGGGGAAAGAGCTGACGTGCCCTCTTCACAACTGTGTTGGTGGGTGTGGACCACGCTAATTCCTTAGTGATGTGGACACTGATGAACTTGAAGCTGTCGACCCGCTCCATTACAGCCCCGTTGATGTGAATAGGGGGCGTGCTCGCCCCTCCGTTTCCTGTAGTTTACGATCAGCTCCTTTGTCTTGCTGACATTGAGAGAGAGGTTGTTGTCCTTGCACCACACTGCCAGGTCTCTGACTTCCCTATAGGCTGCCTATTTTGCACTCACATCATGGTCCTCTTTTCAATGGCCTGAATAGAATGAACTAGAGGGAGAGAGTGAGACATTACTAGTCTATACCTGTCTACAGCTCCGCTCTGATGTATGGCGAGGCTGGCTAGCTGAATGTACTGCCAACAGATCGAAATAATGAAACCATTACAACAGCTCACCTCTAAATAATTCAAAATTCACTGAAAGCTGCCCAGTAGGGAGTTATGGGTATGTAGTGTATACGGCCCAAGGGTAACTCCACATGCCTGTTCGATTCAATACATTCATGACAGGTTAGACTGAGTTAAGGCTGAGTAGGGGGCCTTGAGATATCAAACCCATCTATTTTCTTGGCACGTATCTATAAATATTATATTCATATTAGCTCTGGTCCTGGGTGTGAGTGTGTTTTCCTTCACAGACTCAGCATTAGCAAGCCCCACTAACATCATGGACGAGAGCTTTACATGAATATCTGTTAGGAATTGGGACTCATAAAAGGGGTCATTAGGGGCCAGACAGTGACAGGTGGCCCTGTGGTCACAAACAAGAAGAGTCTGACAGCAGAGTGGAGAGCTAGGGAGATGTGTTCTGTAAGGACTTGGCAAGGCCTCACTCTCCCTAATTGCACTTGTTTGTAGTGGCTGGCACATAGTCAGGAAGTTAATGAGACTCAGTGACTGGGAGCATACTCACTGCTCTCCTAAATCCCAGTGCCTTGAGAAGATGTTCTGTCAAAAATCACTATTCTACTGGATGATGTGTGCAAACATGGTTTTGTATTCAGTAGATTTCTCACGTCAAGCACAGAATTAGATAGGACTGTATACTGTATACAGTTGAAGTCAGAAGTTTGCATACACTTAGGTCGGAGTCATTAAAACTCATTTTTCAACCACTCCACAAATATCTTGTTAACAAACTATAGTTTTGGCAAGTCGGTTAGGACATCTACTTTGTGCATGACACAAGTAATTTTTCCAACAATTGTTTAAAGACAGATTATTTCACTTATAATTCACTGTATCACAATTCCAGTGGGTCAGAAGTGTACATACACTAAGTTGACTGTGCCTTTAAACAGCTTGGAAAATTCCAGAAAATTATGTCATGGCTTTAGAAGATGTCATGGCTTCATTTGAGTCAATTGGAGGTGTACCTGTGGATGTATTTCAAGGCCTACCTTCAAACTCAGTGCCTCTTTGCTTGACATCATGGGAAAATGAAAAGAAATCAGCCAAGACCTCAGGAAAAAAATTGTAGACCTCCACAAGTCTGGTTCGTCCTTGGGAGCAATTTTCAAACGCCTGAAGGTACCACGTTCATCTGTACAAACAATAGTATGCAAGTATAAACACCATGGGACCACGCAGCCGTCATACCGCTCTGTCTCCTAGAGATGAACGTACTTTGGTGCGAAAAGTGCAAATCAATCCCAGAACAACAGCAAAGGGCCTTGTGAAGATGCTGGAGGAAACAGGTACAAAAGTATCTATATCCACAGTAAAACGAGTCCTATATCGACATAACCTGAAAGGCCGCTCAGCAAGGAAGAAGCCACTGCTCCAAAACCGCCATAAAAAGCCAGACTACGGTTTGCAACTGCACATTGGGCCAAAGATTGTACTTTTTGGAGAAATGTCCACTGGTCTGATGAAACAAATTTAGAACTGTTTGGCCATAATGACCATCGTTATGTTTGGAGGAAAAAGGGGAAGGCTTACAAGCCAAAGAACACCATCCCGACCGTGAAGCATGGGGGTGGTAGCATCATGTTGTGGGGGTGGTTTGCTGCAGGAGGGACTGGTGCACTTCACAAAATAGATGGCATCATGAAGCAGGAAAATTATGAAGAAAATGAATTATGAAGAAGGAAAATTTTACATTAGTCTGGATGTAAAAACTTGGTCGCAAATGGGTCTTCCAAATGGACAATGACCCCAAGTATACTTCCAAAGTTGTGGCAAAATGGCTTAAGGACAACAAAGTCAAGGTATTGGAGTGCCCATCACAAAGCCCTGACCTCAATCCTATATAAAATGTGTGGACAGAACTGAAAAAGCGTGTGCGAGCAAGGAGGCCTACAAACCTGACTCAGTTACACCAGCTCTGTCAGGAGGAATGGGCCAAAATTCACCTAACTTATTGGGGGAAGCTTGTGGAAGGCTACCTGAAACGTTTGACCCAAGTTAAACAATTTAAAGGCAATTCTACCAAATACTAATTGAGCGTATGTAAACTTCTGACCCCCTGGGAATGTGATGAAAGAAATAAAAGCTGAAATAAATCATTCTCTCTACTATTATTCTGACATTTCACATTCTTAAAATAAAGTGGTGATCCTAACTGACCTAATACAGGGATTTTTTACTCGGATTAAATGTCAGGAATTGTGAAAAACTGAGTTGAAATGTATTTGGCTAAGGTGTATGTAAACTTCCGACTTCAACTGTATCTACAGGTGTACTTTCTAGCCTGGATCCAAACTGAATTGATCTATTTACATTTTGTGAAGTGAAGCAGAACAATTCACATTAAATCCAGGCTAGTAAGTTTCTTCTCCTGGTGAAAACAATGTTCTCCTTAACTGGTTTCTTGGGAGATCACAGTAGGCTCTCCACAGTAGGCTAGACGAACAAGTTCAGACTCGCAGAGCCATGACTCATGCTTCTAAGTGCTAATCAAAAGATGAATGTAACGCCACAGTTGGCAGGAACATGACCTCGTTAGTTTGTTTGTCTGCCCAGCAGTGTCTCACATGACAGGTGTTACTGACGGTGTTGATTACCTTGCGCTGTCTGTTTTGCATCCTTTGTTGTCTATTTGCATTGTTCTGATGAATGGTCTTGTTTCCAAAATGTAACAGGTTGGAAACATGATTGGCCGGATGTTGCCGTCCAAAATATTTTCTTTATTGAATTGTTATAACCTACTCATGACAAACTAGCAAATGATGAAAAAACACCTACAGTATGAGCGCATTTATCAAAAATCTGTTTGGTTTTACAGTTGTTATAGATATGACATTAACTGGGCATAGGTTACAGGCTATGAACTAACCATATAAATCCGGTGTGCTTTTCCAGTTGTAATTCTGTATTCTTAACCAAATCAATGCAAACAACCGTGTACAGTTGTAATTCTACATGCTTACCAACATTAGATTCAATTGACATCATTTATTTATGTGTAGACTATAGACATACCAAAAATAGATGCAACAAGCCGTGACAAAACTCTATGACTCAGTGGCTATGACTCAGTGTTTTTAGAGGAGAAATGAAAGGGACATTTGAAGGTTTCAGGGAGTATTCTCTCTGGAGGTAGCTTCTTGAGAGCAATCAATAGTTTGTGTTTCCACCACTCTCTGCCCACTCTCTGCCCTCCCTACTTCCTTTTCTACTGCGAAAGGAAGGCTAGGTGGTCTACTGTAACACTCATCTATACACCTCTCAGCTCTAATCATGTCAGCTCTGGTCAGTCCAAAAAAATTGCTAGACATACACCTATTCACTTTGACATATTCAGAATGATCATTGTGAAAGGGTGGACACCTACTGCTTTGAGACAATGACATGTCCATAGACAGCAGTGTGATCCCATTTAATTAAACCATAAACTTGCAGTGACTGACTGGTACTGTAATTATATTAGGGATTATATTGTAGGAAGTTGTGGGGTTGGTTCCCATTGCTGACACCAAAAGTGGACTCCACTCTATTACAATTTAGAATTATAATCTTGCAATACTGTTTTATTGACAATCCACAAGTGCATATGAACACCGTATTTCCTCATTCCATAGGAGCCTCTATGTTTCATAGGAGCCTCTACTACTGAACATATTTATGTCTGGTAGTAATCATTACAGTACATTATTTAGTTGAAGAGGGTTCTCAGTTTGCTTCGTGTGTTTTTTTCCAGGACTTTGTGCAAGTAAGCCCTGAATCAAGGAACTACAAGGGAATAGCCATCTCCCTGCTGGTCATAGTGGCAGTTTGCTCCCTCATCACCATGTCTGTCTTTGTTCTCACACCAGGTACTGTACCCACCAGGGGACCAAGAGACCTCATGGAGTTTATTTGTAGGGTCATAGTTACTGTACGCCTGTATTCTAACTAACAAAATATAAGAACCAGAATTTTTCCTGGTCAGGTTATGTCAGAGCCCTGAGTTTTTCAAAACAGTTTTATGATCAGTGTAATATTGACTGTTGTTATGTGTGTATGAATATCAATTATTTTCCTGTGTGATTTTATCCTTATCAGGCTGTAATATCTGTATTTTGATAACTGGCCTAACACTGATATCCTATTTGCAGTGGAACTTCCTGGTGTGGCTAACTCCAGACTTACTGTGCTAGACCTGTTTAAACCAGAGTTCTCCGTGCACAATCCTGAGGCCAGGTGGATAAGTGGTAAGTACTTTCAGGATAACCGTCTAACATTCCTGTTCTAATGAAGCCTTTAGACTGATCCCTATACTCTCAATCTGATTGAGTCTCACATGAAAAGGTTGGATTTCATTAAAAAGCATCCCCAAAAGCAACAGATTATAAGCCCTCAGCAGTGCCACAAAGGGTTTGCCCAGGAGGCTACTATTATAAGAGAAAGGGTGTGGCCAGGAGGCTACTATTATAAGAGAAAGGGTGTGGCCAGGAGGCTATTATTATAAGAGAAAGGGTCTGCCCAGGAGGCTACTATTATAAGAGAAAGGGTGTGGCCAGGAAGCTACTATTATAAGAGAAAGGGTGTGGCCAGGAAGCTACTATTATAAGAGAAAGGGTCTGCCCAGGAGGCTACTATTATAAGAGAAAGGGTGTGGCCAGGAGGCTACTATTATAAGAGAAAGGGTCTGCCCAGGAGGCTACTATTATAAGAGAAAGGGTCTGCCCAGGAGGCTACTATTATAAGAGAAAGGGTGTGGCCAGGCCTGGCTAGTTTTTGAAAGCTATTAGGCTACAGTCTATCTGATAGTTGGATGAGGGTGACAGAGATTCTATTCTCTTGACATGATCCTAGAATCCAAAGTACTCTTCATAAAGAAACGATTAAATCATAGATTTTTGTTTGTTTGTTGTTATACATTTTAAACTTTGTTTCATTCACAAGCAGAGCATTCTGAACCTCTCAACTCAAGCATGGGAGTATTCCTGCAAGCTTTCATCTCATCTTGAGCTATAATGACAGCTGAGAGTTTAGCATGGCATGGGAGCAACACCTCCTGACCAGTCTCAGTAAAACAGATGGCCTCCCAGTCATAACCCTATTCTGGCCGGTTTGCCAAAACAGGGTTGACTCTATCTCAAGCCATCACTGGGAGCCCCTCTGGGATATACTCTCAGGTCAAATCTCCCAGCCCCATATCCAGAACAACACCCCTTTCTCCAAAACCTTGCAGGTTTCATAATAGTGTGAGAGAACCGTTTGGGGTGGCAGCGCTGGTGTCTGTTCTGTTGTCTGAGCTGGTGTGGTTGTTCTTCGCTCCTCTTGGCCACAGCGAGCGGAATCTCCTCCAGCCTGCGTATGAAATTGAGGCCTGGTAGCCTGCGGAGAGCTTTTCCATCCAAGGGTAGCAAATACAAATGACTTTTTCAGTCGCCTGTTGATTCTCATTATGGAGATTGGAGTGTGATGCCTTCTCGCACACTGTGTTGACCTGATGGACTGCATTAACTCTTATGGGCCTCCCGTCGTTTTTCGCAACGCCTTCCATGATGGATCAAGCCATATCGTCCGCCCCCTCCTCCGCTCATGCTGACGTTTCTCCTTTTGTAGGACACAGTGATAAAACGTTGCTATCCCACCCCCCCATAAAACACTGTGAGAAATATAATGACCAGTGATTTCATCACCACCTCTCTCATGTTAGCTGACATTACGTTATAGTGGTAAATATTGATGAGATTAGTGCCAAGCTATCAGGTGGTGTGACAGACAGACAGACAGACAGACAGACAGACAGACAGACAGACAGACAGACAGACAGACAGACAGACAGACAGACAGACAGACAGACAGACAGACAGACAGACAGACAGACAGACAGACAGACAGACAGACAGACAGACAGACAGACAGACAGACAGAGACAGACAGACAGTGATGCAATGGTGAAAGGCAGTTGTCTGCCATGGCACAGCTGCAGAGACAGTTCCTGCTAGGACCTCATTACATTTGGGGGATTATCTTGGTGAGTGCTCCCTGTCTGTCTGCCTGCTGCTAGCGTGCTATGCTGCAACACTATCAGACTGTTCCTAAGTAGACACAGCCCCTTAGAAAAGCTGCTCAGGTTTAGACTATTACCATTAGAAAACTAGTGTTCACAATCGCATACATGTTAACTGAATTTTTTTTTTTTTTATCAGCACTAACAGTGTATCACGTTGTCGGTTCTAGTTCATAATTATTTAGTTTTTTTTAACACAAGTACCAAAAAGTATCAATTAGTGTTAATTTCACATGCCGTAAATAATGTTGTAATTGTAAACGTACTCTTGCTGATCATGATATTTAGTCTGGCCCTTGTTATTTTCTAGTGCATACACTACATGAAATTCCAAACAGCCTGCATCCCAACAATTCATTTATTTATTCATATCATACAATTAACTTGTGTAACCACGGAAACTATATACCTATTTTATCGATTTCCTGAATATATTGTACGTGGTGTATATTATTCTCAACAGTATGGGGAAGGATAAAGAACTGTTTGTTCTGGGCAGTGGGATGTACTGCATATGTGGCTTATCTAAATGAGAAGTAACCCTTCATTTTCACACAACATATTAGTCAGAACACGTGTTTTAATCAGGGAAGACGACACGATGTCCATACATATAGAATATGAAGTGGTTGTCCATACATATAGAATGTGAAGTGGTTGTCCATACATATAGAATATGAAGTGGTTGTCCATACATATAGAATATGAAGTGGTTGTCCATACATATAGAATGTGAAGTGGTTGTCCATACATATAGAATGTGAAGTGGTTGTCCATACATATAGAATATGAAGTGGTTGTCCATACATATAGAATATGAAGTGGTTGTCCATACATATAGAATATGAAGTGGTTGTCCATACATATAGAATATGAAGTGGTTGTCCATACATATAGAATGTGAAGTGGTTGTCCATACATATAGAATATGAAGTGGTTGTCCATACCTATAGAATATGAAGTGGTTGTCCATACATATAGAATATGAAGTGGTTGTCCATACATATAGAATGTGAAGTGGTTGTCCATACATATAGAATATGAAGTGGTTGTCCATACATATAGAATATGAAGTGGTTGTCCATACATATAGAATATGAAGTGGTTGTCCATACATATAGAATATGAAGTGGTTGTCCATACATATAGAATGTGAAGTGGTTGTCCATACATATAGAATATGAAGTGGTTGTCCATACATATAGAATATGAAGTGGTTGTCCATACATATAGAATATGAAGTGGTTGTCCATACATATAGAATGTGAAGTGGTTGTCCATACATATAGAATATGAAGTGGTTGTCCATACATATAGAATGTGAAGTGGTTGTCCATACATATAGAATATGAAGTGGTTGTCCATACATATAGAATGTGAAGTGGTTGTCCATACATATAGAATATGAAGTGTGTATTATAGGTATACCCTGGGGGATGTCATGAGTGATTCAACACAGTATTAACTTCATCACCACAGTCCATACCCGATTAGCTGGTCCATACACATGTCCAGCATGATCATGACTACCAACATATGTGATTCCATAACCTCTGACATGTCTCTGTAATAATTCATCATTCATGTTCACCTCTGTATTCGTATATATTTTCATGTCCATGTTTTGGTGACTGATACAGTATTTCTATTAATCATGGATACCGTAGTAGTATCTCAAATTGGAAGACGTATTTTTAGCAGACGCTTTTATCCAAAGTGCATACATTTTCTCATGGGTGGCCCCAGCAGGAATCTAACGAATAGTTCTGATGTTGCTAGTGCCATTCTCTTGTCAACTGAGCCACACAGGACCACAACACTAATTTGACCTGATTATGGTCTACATAGATAGTGGTTGAATGTCATGTGAGGAAGGCTATTTAAATATTATAATTGCCTAGCCTTGTGGACGTAGGAGGAATTTTCATTAACTGAATAAAAATATATTTCGAATGACGTCACCGAGGCAGAGACAGCAGTGGCTAAGCGAACGGGCCATTTAAAGGTTATAGTGTCACATGAGCTCCAGCTAGATAATGTGACTCACCACATAGGCTACAGGCTTTGAACTGGGCTTGTTGGTTGTCTTATTCCTAGTTCTCCTGAAATCAAAGTATTGCTAAATGGTCTATAGTTGGCCAGGGTTTCTCAAACTCGGTCCTGGGGCCCTCCCTGGGCGCACATTTACGTTTTTGCACTAGCACTACACAGCTGATTCAAATAGCCAACTCATCATGAAGCTTTGATTACTTGAATCAGCTGTGTAGTGCTAGGGCAAAAACCAAAATGTGCGCCCAGGGAGGGCCCCAGGACCGAGTTTGAGAAACCCTTTTCACACTACTGAGCCAGTCACGCTGTACTGCACCGGCCTGGTTACACATCCACCACAGTTGCTGGAATATCATCATAGTTTACCTGTATTATCACGTCAAAAGTACGAGTTGAGGTGTCATTCAAATATTCCAGTTACGTTGGACCAGTGAAGCATGTAACTTCCTACTCCTCTCCATCAACCTCACAATGGATCACTTAGGCATGTATATCCTCCAAGTTTTAGGAACAATCTGAGGAACTGCTCCTCCAAAATAATTCATGCTTTGGCATTTTTTTGTAAGGTGTTTCGTGTGAAATCACAAAGGTGTATTTACAAGCAGTAAGCTAACGTTCTAAAGTTGCAACGTCCTAGTCATTTGGCACATTTGGGCATTCCTAGGTGGCTTTGTAGATTTGTATAACATTTTCCATTGTTATTTTTTTATTTATTTGAGGAATTCCGTTCTATAATATATAACATAATATAATGCTGACCAACCGTTTTACACTCGTTCTGCATTATTTAGCATACCAGTTACGTAGCTGCATTTAAGATCACATTTTTACTCAGAGCAACTGCCCAAGGCCAACAACTGTGAATTGGGAGCCATCTTCCTAAAGATAGATAGTGAGATTTGTAATGCAGAACAAAAGGAAGCCATTGCAATAATGTGGCTGGCTGGCTGGTTAACTGCAGGTCAAAAAGGTTTTGCTCAGTAGAAATGATGAGAGATGAGAGGCACTCTTAGAAATGAACTGCTGGAAAGTGAAATGCCTTCTCCCTCTCTCTCTTTGAGGTATGAAATTGATATTGATAAGTGGTTATACAATGTCAGAATGTGTAGGCTTATTTTTTTCATCTTATCTAAAATGTGGTTATCAAGGAACATTTTACAACATTTTTCTTGTGTCATTTTACAGATTCAGAGGTTTTGTACAGGAACCGAGACGGCCACGTCATGAAGTTCAACTTTGCTTTAAACGAAACAGAAATGATCCTGAGAAATAGCACGTTTGTAAGTAGCTTGCCACCTATGGGTCCCCCTCTCTAACCTCAATTGACCGATCAGCATTCATAACACAGTACTATATTGACCCATCAGCATTCATAACACAGTACCATATTGACCCATCAACATTCATAACACAGTACCATATTGACCCATCAGCATTCATAACACAGTACCATATTGACCCATCAGCATTCATAACACAGTACCAGATTGACCCATCAGCATTCATAACACAGTACCATATTGACCCATCAACATTCATAACACAGTACCATATTAATCCATCAGCATTCATAACACAGTACCATATTGACCCATCAGCATTCATAACACAGTACCAGATTGACCCATCAGCATTCATAACACAGTACCATATTGATCCATCAGCATTCATAACACAGTACCATATTGACCCATCAGCATTCATAACACAGTACCATATTGATCCATCAGCATTCATAACACAGTACCATATTGATCCATCAGCATTCATAACACAGTACCATATTGATCCATCAGCATTCATAACACAGTACCATATTGATCCATCAACATTCATAACACAGTACGATATTACATACACATATCAAAGCTGAGCACATTGTCATTATTTGCCTCCTGTAGCATTGTGATAAATCAATTTAAATATTGAAAAAGTGTGGGCTACAGAGAGGCACTGGAAAGTTCCAGGGGATAAAGGATGAGGGGACGTGGGGTTGTAAGACATTGCGGAGGGAACGTAGGTCTGAGCAGGTGTGATGTCATTTATGTTTGATGAAATGTGTGTCTGTCTGTTTATTGTCTTTTGTTTATGTATGGTTGTTATTGTTTGAGAAAAAAATGATATAATCGTAGATTTAAAAAAAAAAGACCCATCTGACAGGTCATGTTTTATGTGTTGCATAAGGCTAAGCTGCTTTTGACTGTCATTGGCAGGCTTGCTTTTTGCCATTTAATAATCTAACTGGCGGAAAGCAGGGCACCATTAATCCCTGATTAATGTTTAGACATGCTAGCTACAATTCTGGGTAGAAAGGTCATATGCCTGTGATTGTAATAGTACGGTGGCCCCAAGCTGTGGATTGGTTTACCATCATCTGAATTATTTCTTAGATCTACGGTGCATTCGGTAATTATTCAGACCCCTTCCCTTTTTCCACATTTTGTTACATTATAGCCTTATTCTAAAATTGATTAAATACTTTCCCCCCAATAAATCTACACACAATGCCCCATAATGACAAAGCAAAAATCAATTTTTTGGGGGGGAAATGTATTAAAAATAAAAAACAGAAATACCTTATTTACATAAGTATTCAGACCCTTTGCTCTGAGACTTGAAATTGAGCTCAGGTGCATCCTGTTTCCATTGATCATCCTTGAGATGTCTCTACAACTTGATTGGAGTCACCTGTGGTACATTTAGTTGATTGGACATAATTTGGAAAGGCACACATCTATCTATATAAGCACCCACAGTTGACAGTGCATGTCAGAGCAAAAACCAAGCCATGAGGTCGAAGGAATTGTCCGTAGAGCTCTGAGACAGGACTGTGTCGAGGCACAGATTTGGGGAAGGGTACCAAAAAATGTCTGCAGCATTGAAGGTCCCCAAGAACACAGTGGCCTCCATCATTCTTAAATTGAAGAAGTTTGGAACCACCAAGACTCTTCCTAGAGCTGGCCTCCCGGCCAAACTGAGAAGCAATCAGGGGGAGAAGGGCCTTGGTCAGGGAGGTGACCAAGAACCCGATGGTCACTCTGACAGATCTCCAGAGTTCCTCTGTATAGATGGGAGAACCTTCCAAAAGGAAAACCATCTCTTCTGCAATCCACCAATCAGGCCTTTATGGTAGAGTGGCCAGATGAAAGCCACTCTTCAGTATAAGGCACATGACAGCCAGCTTGGAATTTGCCAAAAGGCACCTAAATGACTCTCAGACCATGAGAAACAAGATTCTCTGGTCGGATGAAACCAAGACGAAACTCTTTGGCTTGAATGCCAAGCATCACGCCTGGAGGAAAACTGGAACCATCCCTACGTTGAATCATTGTGGTGGCAGCATCATGCTGTGGGGATGTTTTTCAGCAGCAGGGACTGGGAGACTAGTCAGGATCAAGGGAAAGATGAACGAAGCAAAGTACAGAGAGATCCTTGATGAAAACCTGCTTCATAGCGCTCAGGACCTCAGACTGGGGTGAAGGTTCACTTTCCAACAGGACAACAATACTAAGCACACAGCCAAGACAATGCAGGAGTGGCTTCGGGACAAATCTCTAAATGTCTTTGAGTGGACCAGCCAGAGCCCGGACTTGAACCCAATCGATCATGTCTGGAGAGACCTGAAAATAGCTGTGCAGCAACTCTCCCCATCCAACCTGACAGAGCTTGAGAGGATCTGCAGAGAAAATTGAATAAACTCCCCAAATACATGTGTGTCAAGCTTGTAGCATCATGCCCAAGAAGACTCAAGGCTGTAATCGCTGCCGAAGGTGCTTCAGTAAAGTACTCAGTAAAGGGTCTGAATACTTATGTAAATGTGATGAATTGTTGTTGTTTTTTTACAAATTAATTGTTTTTGCTTATGGGGTATTGTGTGTAGATTAATGAGGGAAAAAACATTTTTGAAAAACATTTTAGAGTAAGGCTGTAACGTAACAAAATGTGGAAAAAGTCAAGGGGTCTGAATACTTTCCGAATGTACTGTGTGCACAAGATACTTCCTAGATCTATGTACAAGATACTTCCTAGATCTATGTACAAGATACTTCCTAGATCTATGTACAATATGTATTAACCTTTAGATGTTTTATTTGTGACTTCTGTCTTTCCCTTGTCCTAGGTGTCTTTCAAAGTTGCCAAATATTCTCTCTCTCCAGACATGAAATATGTGCTATTTGCTTACGAAGTGAAACAGGTAGGATATGAATAGTCGTTAAGCCTCCTGTTGTGTTCATTTCATGTTAATTAATTCTGTGTTCACGGTCCATGACCGCCCCATTATAGCTGATTATAAATCCATAATATACATATATTATCACTTAATGTTGTGTTAGATCTTTTTATCAACTTAAGTTCTTGTGAACATTACAAGTTTTGAACTTCTATTTGCTATTTATGACCTGTAGGCTTCATTGACCTGAGCTCATATAACTTGTTTTTGAGTAAAAAAAAAGCATAATGTATGGATTATTTTGACTATAACAAATACTCAGATGAAACACATTGTGCTATTTATCACAGACTACTTCACTGTCAGTTTCCTGGCCTCTCTCCTCCTCACCAGTGTCATGATCAAAGATATGATCAAGAGCCTCACATACAGTATATCGTTTGGTCATTGTGCTGCCACAGAATGAATTGTGAGCAAGGCCTCAAAAAAGCTTTATATACCAGAGCTGCGAGAAAAGTTCTATATATTATTGAAACAATGTTGCGATTGTTTGTGCGAATCCCAACAGGTATGGTTCCCGTGGGGGAAAGATTCTATTAGGGAAAGGTTCCCACGGGGGTTGCCATGGAAGCCAAGAAGGGGAGTGAGGTGTCTGTGTATGATCAAACACACATGCATGTGGGGGTCTGGAAAAGGAAGTGTGTCCATCTGATGAATGGGCATGTGCCAGAACTCAATTTTATACACTAATTGTAGTCTCACCCATTCATTTCTAATGACCGGTCATTTTTGACTGGGAACACCACAGGTGTACAAAAGTTAAATAAAACACCCAAAATGTAATGAAAATCATCAAAATGTATTTTGTGTGCTCAGATGCCCTGTGTGGACAAAGTCATGGAACCTTATGACAATCAGATTAAACGAACTACATTTTTCAGAGAGAACTTGTAAATCGGTCCAATTTGACCAGAACACAACAGAAGGGTTAAATGACTGCTGTTTGTTATTTACCAATACACTTTTAAATAACAGTTACGAGAGATAAACATGTAAACACATACAGTACACCGTCACAGGGCATTATTAGTATATTAACAGTCAACTGAATACAATTGTCTTCCACCAGAGCAGTATGAGATATGAATCACCTTTCAGCCAAACAAATAATTACATAAATAACCAAACACGAACCCAGTGCAAATGTTTCAGCTAACCAAAAGAAAAATGGAGCTACAGAATTAATCCGTGTTTCCCATGACCTTAAGCATAGGCTGAGTCTCAATTGTTATTCCCTGATTCCTAGCCTCCTCTTCTGTTTTAATGCGTTTTGAGAAGGACTTGAGGAGAGAGCACTCGAGGATTCAAGGAAATTGCAATTGACATTCATCCATAGTCTGACCGGGAAGGAGATCAAACTGCAAATAGGCTCTGATCAGAAATCAGATTGCACCTCTCATTGATTTCCTCTTTGTTTAATGGCTGGATCGCTGTCAATCAAGGTTCGGAAGCATTGCACCAGAATGGGATTCCCTAGAGAATGGACTGATGCAAATGTTGTTTAGTTGTGTTATGCATTATTGTTATGCCGTATCGAAGGTGGTGTGCGACCAAGTTTGCGTGATGATTAACCTTGCCTGACAACTGAAGATGTGCGTTGGCTCCCTGAGCTGTGCGGGCTAACACAGTCTTGAATTATTTTCGGAAACAGTTACATTGTGGAATCCCGACACGTGGTTTCTAACATGATTCATTTGCATCATATATGCTTTATTGTTGTCTATTATTTATTATAACATTAATTGTCAATACTTTTAATTTCAGGTGTATAGACATTCCTATACTGCATCATACATTGTTTACAATATCCACACAAGGTAAGAGACTGAATGGACTGGTTGATGCTTCATGTCTTGTATTGACATGCATACTCCCACACTGAAGAACATACTGTATTATGTATGATATACCCAATCTTTGACATCTCTAGTTCAAGAACAGATGGGGTTTGTTCATGCCTGTCTGCCTGTCTTTGTGTACTTTTGTGTGCGTGCTTGTGTTTCAGAGAGGTGTGGGAATTGAATCCTCCGGAGGTCCAGAATGCAGTGCTCCAGCATGCAGCGTGGGGTGTGAAGGGACAGCAGCTGGTGAGTCTCTCCTCTCCTCTTCTATGATGCCATACACCTCTTTTCACTCTCTCTCACCCAATCGGAAATCAACCTATGGACACAGCTCCTAGACTGTCATAGATGCCTCATCACACATGTGAAAGAAATTGATAGGTGTGAGTATTATTGATGGATTTTGTACAGGGTTTCATCAAGATGTGTTGAATGTGCTTTTCTGGCATGCGGGAGACCCGGTTTCAAACCCAGTCGTCACACTAGGGGTTGGTATCAAATTTGCCGTATTTATATTTGTTATGACGACCAGTTGTGGTACAGTTTCTCATGTGAAGGAGTAGAAAGCACCATTTGCTGTATATCAGGCGGCCATTTTGACAGCAGGTGGTCCTGTTACAGATGGGGATGCAGACTACGCTTTTCCCGGACCAGACATTTGAGCATCTGTTACTCTGTTCAGAGTTTGTTTGGTCACAAACAAAACCCAGCATGTGATTTTTGTCTTGCCGAACATCTGGCGGCCTAACAAAGCACACTTGATTGTTAAAAGGGAACAAAAGTGAACATGTGAAAGGAACTGATTGAAAAAGAGAATACTGAAGTTTAGCAATATATAGTCATTAATCAATACTACCTATTACGGTGCACTTTCATTCCTGATATGGATCATAAATGGAAATAAGTCATAAAATCACGACCATATTTCACTGGCAGTGAACTGGTGCTGTATTGTAGATACTGATGGGAATCAGAGTCTGGTTTTTGCTGTACTATAGTTTTATAACCACCGTGCAAAGCACAACTACAATTCTCTTTACTCTCATTTCAGATCTACATCTTTGAAAACAACATCTATTACCAATCAGATGTGCAGAGCAATTCTCTTAGGATTACTTCGTCGGGAGAGGAAGGAGTCATATTTAATGGAATTGCTGACTGGCTGTATGAAGGTTTGTCTGAATGCCTTATACCCAAGGACACAATGTCAGGAAAGGTATTCCAGGCATTGGAAATAAATAATGTTCAGCCACAAAGGAATTCATCACTTTCACAGTTGAACAGCTCTCAGTCGCGTTCAGGGACGGATGGAATAAGAATTCAAAATGAACTCTACTAATGATATTAGTCCCATTTTTGAAGAATAATTGAATAAATGAGAACTAACTCAGAAATTTTATCAAAGTGAATTAAATATAGATGAAGGAAAGTCATTATTTCACTACAGCTGTGTTGTCTCCTCATGAATGGGCCATAATCCACACATTGTTCCATGCTCAGTTATTTACAGCTTAATGATGGATTGTAGCTCTGACTTAATTAAGACAATTTTTTGTGTTTTATCTACATCAGCCCAAAACAAGTTCCATAAAAAAAACTGTAAGAGTTCTTCATTTGTCATCCTTTTGACATATTTCCATTTGATGCAGGCACAAATTCTAATTTTCTCTTAACTTCACTTACAATAACATATTGCTCTTATACAGTATATAGCAACTTCAAGTACTGGTGTACAGAAGAAGCCTATATTCATTAGGTCGGACTCGATCCGAAGAAAAAAAAACAATAGTATAGTTCAGTGTGTTATTGATGGCAGTTTGGTCCTTGTGTTTTCAGAGGAGATTCTGCAGTCACACATAGTACACTGGTGGTCACCTGACGGAGAGAGACTGGCCTTCCTCATGATCAACGATACCCTGGTACCCAACATGTTCCTGCCTCGGTTCACTGGCAGCCCCTACCCCAGATCACAGGAGTACCCATACCCCAAGGTAATGGAAAGACGCAATATAATGGGATCGCATGCTGCTGAAGAAAGTGTATGTATTTGTCTGTGTCATTATTTTTGCCTCCATTGGTGAAATTGTACTTGTTTGTTGGAAAAACAACACTATTGGTCATAGCAACAACAAGAAAAAGTGTTGGCTGAAGGAACAGTTATTTAAGTTCTGATGATATAACTATTGTATGTCTTTGTTGATTCACACAGTATACTAGACTCGAGCTTTGGAAGTCATGTTTCTGTGCTATCGACTGATGCGCTGTATTATATGTACGGCATGTCGATACAACAACTATAGCTATCCCGTTATCTAGATTATCCTGTGCATAGAGTTGGTTAGAAATACTGCTCAGTTAAAGGTCTTATATTCTGATAGATCAAGTATTTATGGAGTCTCAACAAAAGGGAAATTGGAAACTGAATAAATGATTAGACAAAATGATCAGAACACTGCTCGGATTTTATAGGAGGAGGTAATAGCGCTTCCAACAAAGGCTGTGATGGTTATGGAATTTTGGATTACGGTTATTTGTCAGCCAAATGATCACGGTTATAGTTACAAGTATAACCGTTCGAATAGCAAAAAAACTAGAAGCTCATCTTCTCCTCTGGCTCCTGACTGCGCGACTGGTCTTTTTGAATGCCCGGCTGTCTACAGTCTACAGTCAGCTGTCTACAGTCTACAGTCAGCTGTCTACAGTCTACAGTCAGCTGTCTACAGTGTACAGTCAGCTGTCTACAGTCCACAGTCAGCTGTCTACAGTCTACAGTCAGCTGTCTACAGTCTACAGTCAGCTGTCTACAGTCAGCTGTCTACAGTCTACAGTCAGCTGTCTACAGTCTACAGTCAGCTGTCTACAGTCAGCTGTCTACAGTGTACAGTCAGCTGTCTACAGTCCACAGTCAGCTGTCTACAGTGTACAGTCAGCTGTCTACAGTCCACAGTCAGCTTTTATCTTCTCTCATCTCTCCTTACATTGGTTGTTAGTGAATCAGGCTTACTCTTACTTATTGCTTTTAGGTAAAGTTTGTCGACTTAAAAATTACGTTCTTCATTGATAATCCTTGTTTACACGATTATAGATTTACCGTGCCAGCCCTACTTCTATCTACATCCGCCAGAACAAAGAAGCCTGCTTGTATGAAGAATTCACAATGATATTCTGCCAGTTCAGTCAATACCTCCAGGGATTTAAAAATAAAATAGATGATTTGCTCGGTCATCTCTGAGATAATCTCTCGTTGGATGTTAAGCTAGGACAGACATCCAAATGGTCAAGGCAAAACAAAGATGTTAAGCTAGGACAGACATCCAAATGGTCAAGGCAAAACAAAGATGTTAATCTAGGACAGACATCCAAATGGTCAAGGCAAAACAAAGATGTTAATCTAGGACAGACATCCAAATGGTCCAGGCAAAACAAAGATGTTAAGCTAGGACAGACATCCAAATGGTCAAGGCAAAACAAAGATGTTAATCTAGGACAGACATCCAAATGGTCAAGGCAAAACAAAGATGTTAATCTAGGACAGACATCCAAATGGTCCAGGCAAAACAAAGATGTTAAGCTAGGACAGACATCCAAATGGTCAAGGCAAAACAAAGATGTTAATCTAGGACAGACATCCAAATGGTCCAGGCAAAACAAAGATGTTAAGCTAGGACAGACATCCAAATGGTCCAGGCAAAACAAAGATGTTAAGCTAGGACAGACATCCAAATGGTCCAGGCAAAACAAAGATGTTAAGCTAGGACAGATATCCAAATGGTCAAGGCAAAATAAAGATGTTAAGCTAGGACAGACATCCAAATGGTCAAGGCAAAATAAAGATGTTAATCTAGGACAGACATCCAAATGGTCCAGGCAAAACAAAGATGTTAAGCTAGGACAGACATACAAATGGTCCAGGCAAAACAAAGATGTTAAGCTAGGACAGACATCCAAATGGTCAAGGCAAAACAAAGATATTAATCTAGGACAGACATCCAAATGGTCAAGGCAAAATAAAGATGTTAATCTAAGACAGACATCCAAATGGTCCAGGCAAAACAAAGATGTTAAGCTAGGACAGACATCCAAATGGTCAAGGCAAAATAAAGATGTTAATCTAGGACAGACATCCAAATGGTCCAGGCAAAGCAAAGATGTTCAGAATATAATAACCTGTGCAGTCATTTGAAGCATTGATTGTTTGCATAGTTTATAATGAGTTGCTGAATATCCACTGTTCATGCACCTTGGTTTGAAAGCAGTGTAGCAACAGTGTTTGTTTTTCCTCGGCATACTAACTAATTGACCTTATGAGGATCTGTTTGCTGACAGGCTGGCCAGCCCAACCCTACAGTCAGGCTGTTGGTGGTGAACCTGTATGGTCCCACACACACTCAGGAGCTGGTACCACCTGATGGCCTGAGAGGAAGGTGAGGAAGACACATCATTCTGGCAGCCCCTTAGTTCTTTTAATTTGTAATTGTTGTGGTGCCACCAGGCGTGTCAGGTTATTCTTTGCATGTTATTTCTTTACTAACTGTTATAACCAGTATACGACAATTTAATCTGTATGGCTGCATGTTTAATTGTTTCCAGGGGCAGACTGGACCAGAAATCGGTATTGTCATTTCATAAAACACCGGCTAATTTTTTCCCTGAAACCCCCACACCGTCCATTATATTCCTCAAGGCCCCCACATTGGCCCATTTTTCCCATCGAGGCTCCCATTATTAGCCAGAAAGTGATCATTTTGCGTGAAAAATCCAAGCTAAAGAGGCCCATAGACTAAAAATGAACCAGCCCGTCTGGCATTTGCCTGAAATGCCAGAAGGCCAGTCCGCCCCTGATTGTTACAGTGCATGTTTGATCAAGTGCCATTCACTAGTATACAACCATCATTCAGAAATATGATTCAAATGGCCCAGAGAAGTAGTTGCTATACGTCTGAATGTTTGTCTGACGTTGACCCAGAGAACACTATGTGAGTATGGTGAAGTGGATCAGCAACACCCATGCAGCGGTTCGATGGCTCAACCGGCCCCAGAACATGTCCTTCCTCACTGTGTGTGACGCTACCATCGGATCCTGTGTACAGGTGGGTTTTTCCTTCATCTACGCTAAAGTGGTCCTCCCTAGAAAAGGGTTTTATTGGCATCGTCTGTGTCGTACTCCATGTTGGATCTAAGACATGTTCCTTCACTTGAATTTCAGAAACATGAGGAAGCTTCAGATCTCTGGCTCACCAGACAGGTAAGCTGAAATGTAAATGTTCTATAACGTTAGCAAATTCATATTTCCATCTAGTATCATTTTATTTGAATGCTACTGTGGGCTTGATGTGGTCCAAATTGTGCTGCAATTTTAAAACAGTGAGTATTGTATCTATATGCTAATAGTAAAGAGGAAATTGATGCACTTTGACTGTCCCTTAAAATCCAATGTCCTCAGAACCAGGAGCCAGTGTTTTCAAAGGACGGGAGCAGGTTTTTCCTGACCATACCGGTGAAGCAGGGGGGACAAGGAGACTTCCATCATATTGCCATGTTCACCAAATCGGTGGGTGCTGTCATACTCCAGTTCTGAAATACACCTTGGTCATCTTGTCATTCTCTGGCTTTTTCAGTGCTCACGTTGTGTCTTTTTTTTTTTAAACGTGTTTTTATCGAGAAAAAAAAATCACAATTTGTCTTTTCTCAGTTCAGAAGTGATCAAAATGATGTCCGTCACTTGACGTCAGGCAACTGGGAGGTGACCAAGATATTAGCTTATGATGAGGGGGAGCAAACCATGTAAGTCTGTCAGATCGTTTCCGATCAGTTATGAGAATAATTGAATATCATATTTCGTCTTACAGATATGAGCTTCAACAAGTGTTGACCTTTTTTCTCTTTTCAAACATCTCTTCTGTTGAAGCTATTCTATTTGTAACTATGGTTTCTTGTACTTGCTCTAGTTAAAGTTATTCTGCTTTCACCTATATAGATATTTTATCAGTACTCAAGACTCCCCACAAAAGAGACACGTGTACAGGTGAGAAATTATTCTAAAACGTTTTCACCATGAAGAAATGCGCTTGCTGTATTCTTAATAACACCAGACATTTCAGCTTCATTCTAGTAGCTGTTAGCCCTATTCAGCTACAGTTTATCTTACCCATCCGTATTGCATAGATATAATACATTGTTGAAATGCAATTATCTCAAGAATGTGAAGAAGTGCAACAACGACAAAAAATCCCTCTTTCAGTGCATCTACTATTGGTCTGTTCTCTCAACGATGTTTGACCTGTGAGATGAACCAGGAAGCATGCACGTTCTTTGATGCAGACATCAGCCCGAACAAACAGCATGTTATTCTACAGTGTAAAGGTAAGGTCTGTGTTTTTTCGTTCTGGAAATCATTCAGCCAAATACAGCTTTATGTAGTAAAACCCAACCTATTCTGGGTAATGTATGAGATATGGTTAGGGAGTAATTATGCCGTTATGTATTTTATGATACAGTAGCCGATGGCGCCTGGGTCTCCTAACCACTGCTTTAATAAGTATATCCCACGGGTGATGTCGCTGGGCTTACATAGGCTAGGGTAGCTACATTACTACTATAAAACCATGTTAGAATATCATACTGAACGCTTGTTCAGTCTCAAAACAATGCCATGTAGTATTACTAGAGTATCTTCTGTTCCACAGGTCCCGGTGCTCCATCTGTGATGCTACAGAGTTTTAATGATGTAAACAGTGAGTAATACTAAGTATTGCTATGAACTTTCCTCTCCTGTACTGTACTATTTCCAGTCTGTTTTAATGGTTCCTATTTCATATTTGGCCATGAGATTGTTGGCTTTGTTTCACATCGTGTGAAATACATTTTCAACATCTGTCCAAATGAAATGTTCTGCCAAGGTTTAAATGAGCATCTGGGAAGTGTTTTTTTTTAATGCAAATTGAATTTATTTGTCTTTTATATGCCTGGATGCATTTCAATGACACTGAATATGAGGCATAATTGTACTGAAATGATGTGATTGGGGACAGTTTAAAACAAAGGATCACATGACATGTGGTTTAGACGCAGTGGCCTATGTGAAGTCAGCCAACTGTATTAGAAAAATGTGAAACTCTAAATAATGTGCTTCGTGAAACAATATGTTGATAGATTTTTTTTAATACCCCATATAATCGGCATCCTCGTGTCTCTTTACCCACAGTATGTCAATGGTTACTTTCACACTTTATCCTCACAGCTTACTTTATATTGGACAACAACATGCCTCTGAGAGCTGCCTTGGAAATCAAAAAGATCTCTAAATCAGATGTCACTGTTATTCCAAGTGAAGACTTTGGTAACTAACCATTTCTCTCTGTGTATATTTCTTTCTTTCTCTGTCTCTCTCTCTCTCTCTCTCTCTCTGCTCTATAGTCTGTCGGTCACTTTTTTTCTCGCTCTCTCTCTCTCTCTCTCTACAGTATATTGTTTATTTGAATAACTACTGTAATTCAGTATTTTCTTCTCACAGAGCTGCCTTTGAAACTCACCTATCCACTTGACTTTTCTGAATCTCTTCTCTATGGCCTTCTTTTGATTGTGTAAGCATCGCTCCTCTTTCCTAGCGTTCTAATATAGTAACACAGTCTTAAGTACATTTTCATTCAGAAATACATTTAGAACTGAATACGTTACCTTGAGAACAAACACAATGATTTTCTAACTCCAAGTCCATGATGTGAGATTATGCTTTCTTTAATTAAGGGAAGATGTTTTCACATAATATGGAACTTTAAATTAGTTAACTTGTTTGAGAAGCTTGAATGTTACCCTCTTTCTCACTCTTCCTCCCCCTTCCGCCCCTCTCTTAGTGATGGTGGGCCTGGCAGTCAGTCAGTGAGTGATGAGTATGAGCTGGGTTGGGACTCGGTGCTGGTAAGTTGTGATGAGGTGATCGTGGCCAGGCTGGACGGCAGGGGGACAGGCTTCCGGGGCCTGAGAGTCCTGCAGCAGGTCCATCAGCGCCTGGGTACTGTGGATGTTCAGGACCAGATAGCTGCACTGGAGTATGTAACCTCCGACCAGCATGTGATGATATATATATAATATTATATCATATCTATATATATTTGTTTATTTACATATGATGGGATGTATAGACATTATGGACAGTATATGGATAGAATATGTATATATGTAATATAGGATACAATACGATGCGATATACACTGTTAGATGATACGATATGCAGTATATAAGATGTAATGCGGTATACAGTGCGGTGCGATGCCATACAATATGATATAAGACAATACCATAAGATAAGACAGGATGTGATATGATACGATACAATATTTTCCCCTTTCCATTGAAATCCATTGAAAATGTATGGCATGGTTGTGCACTCTTTAACTTCCCTGTCAGTCATCTGTGTTAAAGCCCTCATGAAATGTCTGTAAAAATAATTAGTCATTCTGTTTTGGGTTGTTTTTATTTACTCATTACAGATACTTGATGACACTCCCATACATTGACCGCGCGCGTATCGGAATCTACGGAAAGGCAAGTTTAACTGCTGTTTTTCAGTTGATCACCATGCTTCACACTCACGGGTGTGTTCAACAAGTGAAGGTGTCCTTTTCTTTCCAGGGATACGGTGCTTACCTCACCTTGATGCTTCTGAGGTCCACTGCACTGATTAAGTGTGCAGCTGCTAATTCCCCAGTGATTGACTGGAAACTTTACGGTGGGTAATGTCTCCATGATCTTACCCTTTAGGTCAGTTTCCTTGACAGAGATTTAACCTACTCCTGAATTGAAAAGCAAGCTGAATGGACCATCTCCATTGAAATAGCTTTTCAGTCCAGGTTTAGGCTCGATCTAGGATTGGGAAACCGGTTCTGTGTGTTTTGTGTGTGTACATTTCTCACAACAAATTACATTAAATATTGTACACATTTGATTATCAATGAAATTGGAGATGAAAGAACTGAATACTTTTTTGAAATGTTGCGTACTTTCTCTACATGAAGCTTCAGCATTTTCAGAGCGATACTTTGGCCTGACGTCAAAGAACGACAACAGATATCAAGTAAGTTGTTTATCACAGTCCATCTGTTGTTGTGATTAATGGTTTTCTATTTGTTGTTCTACAGTTTATCACAGCAGATTGGAGAACAGCGGGAACTGTCACACTGAAGCGTGTGTGTGTGTGCGTGTGTGTGTGTGTGTGTGTGTGTTGGGTGTTCGTATTTATGTGTGTGTACGTGCGCAAATTTATGTGCGTGAGTATGTTCATGGGCCAGGTATTGTTCATCAGTCAGAATAATAACTAGTGAAGCTGTACAACTTCCTGTGTGAGATTACTGTTATCAGTGAAAATGTTCCCCTGGAAGTGGGTTGTTGATATGTGGGCCACACAGTTCCAGCCATTTAAAATGTAAATTATGCTAGTCCAGAGAAGTAGGTCAAATTGATCATAAATAAACAGCAGGGCATCACTCATACAGTCCTTAGAGGTAGATGGAAAAATGTACGTTCTGTTAAGGATTAGCCCCCTTTTTTAAAATGTTGTCTAAAATGACATACGCAAATCTAACTGCCTGTAGCTCAGGCCCTGAAGCAAGGATATGCATATTCTTGGTACCATTTGAAAGGAAACACTTTGAAGTTTATGGAAATGTGAAAGGAATGTAGTAGAAAATAACACAATAGATCTGGTAAAAGATAATACAAATAAAAAAACAACAGTTCTTTTGTATTTTTTTTGTACCATCATCTTTGAAATGCAAGAGAAAGGCCATAATGTATTATTCCAGCCCAGGTGCAATTTAGATTTTGGCCACTATATGGCATCAGTGTATGTGCAAAGTGTTAGACTGATCCAATGAACCATTGCATTTCGGTTCAATATCTTGTATCAAAACTGCCCAAATGCGCCTAATTTGTAAATTAATAACTTTTCATGTTCAAAATTGTGCACTCTCCTCAAACAATAGCATGGCATTATTTCACTGTAATAGCTACTGTAATTTGGACAGTGAAGTTAGATTAACAAGAATTTAAGCTTTCTGCCAATATCAAATATGTCTATGTCCTGGGAAATTTTCTTGTTATTTACAACCTCATGCTAATCGCATTAGCCTATGTTAGCTCAACCGTCCTGTGGAAGGGACACCGATCCCGAAGAAGAGTTCTAATGAATCAAATCAAATGTATTTATAAAGCCCTTCTTACATCAGCTGATATCTCAAAGTGCTGTACAGAAACCCAGCCTAAAACCCCAAACAGCAAGCAATGCAGGTGTAGAAGCACGGTGGCTAGGAAAAACTCCCTAGAAAGGCCAAAACCTATAATGAAGCAACACACTGGATCCCCTGGGGTGTTAGACAGGTTTGATCCAGTCCTGTATTGTAGCCTGGCTCAACCAGACTGAACATTGTGCTCAGCATTGTTTGTGAAGTGAAGGAAAAAGTGAGCAGTCTGATTTAACAAGGCTAGTTGTTTAACGTGATCTTTTCACAACTATTTATTCAGTGCTGTGGTTGGTTTTCCCTCAGATATTGTTTTCTGTTCAAACCTGAGGTTTTGTTTTGCTTTTCGTGTATTGACGTGAAAATTGGTGTATATTGATATATATATTGATATGTATAGTATATACTGATGTGTATAGTGTATGTTGATGTGAATATTGATGTGTATATTGATGTGTATAGTGTACACTATTGGTCAAACGTTTTAGAGCACCTACTCATTCAAGGGTTTTCTTTATTTTTACTATTTTCTACGTTGTAGAATAATAGTGAAGACATCAAAACTATGAAATAACACATATAGAATCATGTAGTAACCAAAAAAGTGTTAAACAAATCAAAATATATTTTATATTTGAGATTCTTCAAATAGCCACTCTTTGCCTTGATGACAGCTTTACACACTCTTGGCATTCTCTCAACCAGCTTCACCTGGAATGCTTTTCCAACAGTCTTGAAGGAGTTCCCACATATGCTGAGCACTTGTTGGCTGCTTTTCCTTAACTCTGCGGTCCAACCCATCCCAAACCATCTCAATTTGGTTGAGGTCGGGGGATTGTGGAGGACAGGTCATCTGATGCAAGACTCCATCACTCTCCTTCTTGGTCAAATAGCCCTTACACAGCTTGGAAGTGTGTTGTGTTATTGTCCTGTTCAAAAACAAGTGATAGTCCCACTAAGCACAAACCAGATGGGATGGCATATCACTGCAGAATGCTGTGGTAGCCATGCTGGTTAAGTGTGCCATGAAATTCCAAATAAATCACAGACAGTGTCACCAGCAAAGCACCCCCATACCGAACATTTGATGTTGACATGTGTCTGTTACTTGATCTCCGTGAAGCATTTATTTGGGCTGCAATTTCTGAGGCTGGTAACTCTAATGAACTCATCCTCTGCAGCAGAGGTAACTCTGGGTCTTCCATTCCTGTGGCAGTCCTCATGAGATCCAGTTTCATCATAGAGCTTGATGGTTTTTGCGACTGCACTTGAATACACTTTCAAAGTTCTTGAAATGTTTCGTATTGACTGACCTTCATGTCTTAATGATGGACTGTCATTTCTCTTTGCTTATTTGAGCTTTTTTTTGCCATAATATGGACTTGGTCTTTTACCAAATAGGGCTATCTTCTGTATACCAACCCTACCTTGTCCCAACACAACACTCCAGGTGACTACCTCATGAAGCTGGTTGAGAGAATGCCAAGAGTGTGCAAAGCTGTCATCAAGGCGAAGGGTGGCTATTTGAAGAATCTCAAATATAACATATATTTTGATTTGTTTAACAATTTTTTGGTTACTCCATGATTCCATATGTGTTATTTCATAGTTTTGATGTCTTCACTATTATTGTACAATGTAGAAAATTGTAAAACTAAAGAAAAACCTGTTAATGAGTATGTGGTCTAAAACGTTTGACCGGTAGTGTATATTGATGTGTATACAGGGCTCATCTGTGAGAAAGACCTTGGTCTCAGCATGACTCACTGTCAAAATAAAGGTTAAAAAAAAATGAAAACCTGAGGTTACACTGTCTCCCATATCTATTCTTTCAGGTTTCTAGAGTGCTTCCAAATATGAAAGGGTTGCAAGGAAACATGATGAAAGGACCGCAAGGACCGGATTTTCTGTTGATTCATGGAACCGCTGACGGTAATTACCCTTTTGTCCAACAGAAATGGGAAATAGACAATCCTAAATCCGTCAAAATCAGTGATTGGTGTTGTATTCAAAGTCAATTTGCAAAACCAATTGGTGCTTTTTTGTTCTTTTCTCAGCAAATGTTCATTTCCAACATTCAGCAGAGTTGATTAAGCACTTGATCAAAATTGGAGCGAACTACACAATGCAGGTACGAGCCGTGATCAACAAATTTGAATGAAAATGTTGAATGAGTGATTACATAATGTGATTATTGAAGTGATTTTGATTGCTAGCTGATATATTTGCTCTCACCCACCACACTTGCACGTACACACATGCGCACGCACACACGCGCGCACACACACACACACACACACACACACACACACACACACACACACACACACACACACACACACACACACACACACACACACCACACACACACACACACACACACCTCTCAGGAAAATCATTGAGTTACTTTCTTGTTCCTTCTAACTGATAGAGGAGTATCCACAGTCCCAATGCTGGACAGTACCAGTACTATCCTGACTGACCTTGTGTTTGACCTTTCACCTTTGTTTGAGATAGCTCTACCCAGACGAGGGCCACTTCCTTTCCCTGCAGAGCCAGAAGCACCTGTCTGAGTCCCTGGTTGGCTACTTCAGAACATGTTTTCAGGACTTCAGCACACCGCTACCTGAGGAGATAGGCAAAGAGGATGATGACTGACAGGGTTGGGGTTAGATGGTGACTGACAGGTTGAGGGTTAGATGATGACTGACAGGGTTAGGTTTAGATGGTGACTGACAGGAGAACGTGCAGATGGGCCGTGTGTGGATCTAGGATCACTATGTTGAAGCAGTACAATGACTGCTCTGCCCTTGCGAGGGATGTTTGCTGTTGATTAGGTGTCCAATGTAGGCAAGACATACAGTTGAAGTTGGAAGTTTACATACACTTATGTTGGAGTCATTAAAACTCGTTTTTCAACCACTACACAAATGTCTTGTTAACAAACGTTAGTTTTGGCAAGTCGGTTAGGACATCTACTTTGTGCATGACACAAGTAATTTTTCCAACAATTGTTTACAAACAGATTATTTCACTTATAATTCACTGTATCACAAATCTAGTGGGTCAGAAGTTTACATACACTAAGTTGACTGCACCTTTAAACAGCTTATAAAATTCCAGAAAATGATGTCATGGCTTTAGAAGCTTCTGATAAGCTAATTGACATCATATGAGTCAATTGGAGGTGTACCTGTGGATGTATTTCATAGCCTACCTTCAAACTCAGTGCCTCTTTGCTTGACATCATAGGAAAATCTAAAGAAATCAGCCAAGATCTCCACAAGTCTAGTTCATCCTTGGGAGCAATTTCCAAATGCCTGAAGGTACCACGTTCATCTGTACAAACAATAGTACGCAAGTATAAACACCATAGGACCACGCAGCCGTCATACCGCTCAGGAAGAAGACGCGTTCTGTCTCCTAGAGATGAACGTACTTTGGTGCGAAAAGTGCAAATCCATCCCAAAACAACAGCAAAGGACCTTGTGAAGATGCTGGAGGAAACAGGTACAAAAGTATCTATATCCACAGTAAAATGAGTCCTATATCGACATAACCTGAAAGGCCTCTCAGCAAGGAAGAAGCCACTGCTCCAAAACCGCCATAAAAAAGCCAGACTACGGTTTGCAACTGCACATGGAGACAAAGATCATACTTTTTAGAGAAATGTCCTCTGGTCTGATGAAACAAAAATAGAACTATTTGGCCATAATGACCATCATTATGTTTGAGGAAAAAGGGGGAAGCTTGCAAGCCGAAGAACACCATCCCAACCGTGAAGCACGGGGGTGGCAGCATCATGTTGTGGGGGTGCTTTGCTGCAGGAAGGACTGGTGCACTTCACAAAATAGATAGCATCATGAGGCAGGAAAATTATGTGGATATTTTGAAGCAACATCTCAAGACATCAGTCAGGAAGTTAATGCTTGGTCGTACATGGGTCTTCTAAATGGACAATGACCCCAAGCATGCTTCCAAAGTTGTGGCAAAATGGCTTAAGGACAACAAAGTCAAGGTATTGGAGTGGCCATCACAAAGCCCCGACCTCAATCCTGTAGAACATTTGTGGGCAGAACTGAAAAAGTGTATGCTAACAAGAAGGCCTACAAACCTGACTGAGTTACACCAGCTCTGTCAGGAGGAATGGGCCAAAATTCACCCAACTTATTGTGGGAAGCTTGTGGAAGGCTACCCGAAATGTTTGTCCCAAGTTAAACAATTTAAAGGCAATGCTACCAAATACTAATTGAGTGTATGTAAACTTCTGACCCACTGGGAATGTGATGAAAGAAATAAAAGCTGAAATAAATCATTCTCTCTACTATTATTCTGACATTTCACATTGTTAAAATAAAGTGGTGATCCTAACTGACCGAAGACAGGGATTTTTTTACTAGGATTAAATGTCAGGAATTGTGAAAAACTGAGTTTAAATGTATTTGGCTGAGGTGTATGTAAACTTCCGACTTCAACTGTAGCTGATGTGGGGTAATGTGATGTGTGTGTGTTTGGTTTGTGTGTGCGTGCGTGCGTGCGTGCTTGCAAAATACAGGACTACAGATCATGGAGGCTTTCTATTTGTAGAAGAACACAGTGGTTGGACAAAATCTGAGGGTTAAATGTTATTTTTTTACAATTTTTTTAAATTCCACTCAGTGATACGCTGGTTTCTCCCTTCACAGCTTTTACCATCAGCCGTATCGTTATACTGTGAAAGCATACTTTTGTTGAAGCCCACGTTTATCCACATTATTCCAATTGTAATAAGCATCAACACAACTCTACCGCTTTCCGTCTGTCTTATCCCATTCCTATCTGTGTTCTAAAAATGCTTACATTTTACTTTCAGTTACTGACATGCGCACATATTAGGTGATGTACATACGATATAACACCAAGTATTATTTGATAAAGTGCTATTTTTCATGTTTTATGATATGCTGTATGTTTACAGTATACAGTGTGTATATTTTTGAGATATGTGTCGCAGGGGTTGATCTATAAGAATATTGTGTGAGTTTACGGTCTTTGTTTTTGCTGGGGTTTGTTACACTTCAGATTAATAGCCATTGTCTTTGGATTAATTGAACAATAAAGAAGTTTAGACAACAACTGTATTCTGCCAATGAAATGTCCATGACAGGTCTGTCTGCGTCTCATACCGAGAGACTTTCTGTTGACTTTTCCATCTGAGAGCCAAGTAAATAGAGGGCTCAAAATAATATATTCTGCACAGCATTCAGATGTCTGGAACAACAGTGAATCTTTAATCCTGCTGACGTATCCATTGTCTACTCAGTGTCTCAGTGGTTCAGATGGTAAGTTATGAGTGCATACAGGTTGAGGTTATTGCTGCTCATTCATTTATTGTATGCAATACAAATCCATGCACACGTTGGGTATGATATCCCTGTTATAGTGTTTGTTTGCCATTCATCTTTACTTGATTTTATTAGGTGTGTTTGACAGGGGCAATGCACATTAATCAACATGTGTGAAAATGTCTGTGCCAGATTAGCCAGCCGGCTAATTTTCTACTGTAGTCCCATGGATCTAGCCAGTGACCTGTGTGATTATTTTACAGACAGACTGTTTGCATCCTGAATGGCACCCTTTTTAGTGCACTACATGCAGAACCATAGGGCTCTGGTTAAAAGTAGTGCACTATATAGGGAATCGGGTGGCATTTGGGATGCATTAACTGAGAGAGATTTAATTACTTTACCGGAACAAATTAAACACTGTCCTGTGAGTCAGCTTCATACTGCGTCTCCTCTGACCGAATGAACCTATTTGAGAGAAGGGAAGTACAAAATAGGTAGCCTCAGAGCCATGTGTCTTAATACATTGAGTTTTCTATGCTTCCCCATTATGTGAGACAATGGTGAGCGCAGCATTCAGTCTGGTTTAACCAGGCTACAAAATAGGCCTTGAGCTTGAGCGATGTGGAGGGATACAGAGCCAAATGACAACAGCACACTTCTCCCATCTCTATATGAGGAGATCCCATTGTTGCACGAAAGATTCACTTGTGATGGGCATTGCACTTTGTAATTATTCATGCACTTAGGCATTCTGTCTGTTGCTGCTGTCTTTTTAAAGTCGTTGGAATACAATTCCGACCTGGATGATACTATGTCAAATTGACATTGACTGTAGCACTGCATGGTTTGTTAGCCTATTATACAGTAAGCAATCCTAGCCACTTAGCCAGAGGACACGTTTACACATGGATCACTGAAGAGCCGAAACTGTGCTAGCTGAATTGGTTTATTGTACTGTTAAAAACCAAAAAAATAGCTGCTTATCTCCAGAATACATCTTATCATACAGTACATGGAGCATATGTAAGATCTTGCTAACATCAATGTATCCTTTTCTCATTCTTACACCTGAAGCCTCCTTCTCATAGTCTGGTCCAAGATCTGAAGGTGCTCTTGTCAACTCCATTACTTTCATTGTCAAGCCAAATATTTGTTTGGCTTGACAATGAGTGACGATGAGTTGGCACGATAGGGCAAATAACCTGGTCCTGAAACTATCCTTCCTATGCCTTGAGAATATTCCTATGTCCACTGTCAGTTCTGGTGAAGGTCTGTGTGAGAGATTTTGAGCAGAAAGCAAAAGCTAGAAATCTTCATTTGAACTAGTTTGCCACAACAGGAAATGAATCCTGCAACAACAGGAAATGTGAATTATTATGTGGATTATTATTAACGGCTATTTTTGTAGGGGTTGACAAAACATTTTGTAAGGGAAAATCAAGTCTGAAATTTCTAAGTGGAAATTAACAAAATTCAGAAGCCTTTTTAAACCTCAAATACGCCGCACGTTGAAAATGTCCTGCATGCAGGAAAGTTCTCTTGCAACAGGTGATCAAATTAAGGTCCTACACCTGTATCAATGCTGTAAATAATAATGGGTTGTTGTGGCCATCTTAGCCTCTGCAGGCCCTGAGGGTCTGTTTCCATGCTCTGCGTCCTACTCACTTGCCACTTGCACCGTGTGTGCAATGTGAAGTCTAAAACTTAACATCACACATCTCCATGCTGTGTAAGCTCTCGTTAGGAATAGATGTTGTCTCATCCCTAAATTATTAGCTGTATGTATATTTGATGTCACATAAAACCTCCTCCTGTTTCTATCATCTTGATATGTAATTGAATTAGTACAACAATACACAACCTATACTGGCAGTGTGTACATGCATGCATACAAAAGGCTTATTCAGTCTATATTGGCTAGATTATCTTGAGGGGAAAACATTTGAAAATATCTCCAAGGCCTTTGTACTATCTAAATCTGAGTAGACACACAATATTGTTGTTTACATGCACTTAACATTATGTACTGTACATTCCATTTACCAATTTCTTCATTTTTCTAAGTAAGCTAATGTTTTGGTTTCGTGGCTCAAAGAAGGATGTTAGCACCTTTTTTTCTAAAAGTGTAGTGCTATCTAAAACCAAAAAGGGTTCTTCGGCTGTCGCCATAGGTGAAGGGGTTCAAGGTAGAACCCTTTTGGGTTCCATGTAGAACCCTTTCCACAGAACGTTCCATATGGAACCCAAAATAGTTCTACCTGAAACCAAAAAGGTTTATCCTATGGGGACAGCCGCAGAACCCCTTTTGGAACCCTTTTTTCTAAGAGTGTGTTGAAGGCCTTTCACTGCAGAGTTTTAACTTGAATACGTATGAACACTATGGAAGCCACACATTATACTGAAGAGGATTTGACATAGACCTATGCTATGTTTCTATGTTGAAGAAATTGCTGAAATAGAGCTCATAAGCCTGCCATCTAAACAAATGGGATCAATGGGCTTGCAAGTAGTTCCCCAATGTCCTTCCAAGGTTCAGATGTCAGTGTACAGGGCCCCAGCCTTCCCTAATGCTTCTATCTGTCAGGCTGTAATCCTGCCTGGTTGGATGTCTCACTCTGTGGTGGGGAGTGGGAGAGGGAATGTGGCTCAGTTGGCTGCGTGTTGATTCCTCCCTCAGCCTCAGACAAACCACACTCAATAAACACTCAGAAAAGGGTATTTCATGAAATGCTTTTGGATATTATCAAATGGAAGCCAGATATGAATTGTTTAAAAACCACTGAGTATACCACTAAGATTACATTACCTCTCACTATGGTCATTGGTTACACTGATTGCACTGCATACAAATAACCTGTTTCAACTAAGTCGTAGCCCTGAGTCACTATAGGTGCAATTAGACAGGCAGGCCAATTCAGATATTTTCTCCAATTATTGGCAAAAGAGCTGATCTGATTGGTCAAAAGACAAATGAGGAAAAAAAGATCAGAATTGTGCTGCCTGTGTAAATGCAGGCTTTGTGCCAAAATGTTGGTTCAGTATTACAGACTTGTGAGTAATATCAACTTTGTTGATTTGTTTTGACTTCAGAGTAAGGCCAGAGCACCATCTAGTGTTGAAGTACCCTCATCTCAAGTAAATAGTCCTACCAATGATAACCCTTACAAATAACGCTTTACAGCAGACGGCTAACAGATGTATTATTGTGGTAGAGGTTTTTAATACTATTAAAGATTAAGTTATTTTTGTGACCAGAAATATGTTTCCTATAAGGAAGAGGCTTCCAATCCCATCCTCAGGGAAAGATGGGGGTAGCAAAGCCGAAAGCAAAATGTAAGTCGTACAGACATAAAGCCAAGTCATATACATGTATGCGTTGCTCAATATATCTTCCTTTCTGATATTGTGATAGCAATGCTCAACTTGCTGCACCATCAGTCTTCCCTACAGAATAACAATTTGTCCTATTGCTGTGGCTCTCCAGACAGGGGGGAGAATGAAAACTCTCTGGGGCTGATGGCGTGCTTCTCTGCAAACCCTCTTATCTCAGAGAAGACAAATCGAGAGAATGACAAGATGAGGATTTATGACTCAACAATTTGCATCCTTTCACCATGACCAAGGCTCAGCTCTTGTCATTAGCTAATGCTCCACAAACCAGGTTTGTGTCCCAAATAGGACTTTATTTCCTGTGTAGTGGACTAGGGCTCTGGTCAAAAGTATTGCACTATATAGGGAATAGGGTGCCATTTTGGACACAATCATGTTCCTGATGTAGGCCTATATTTCTCAGCTGTTCAACCAATCATACATTCCATAATGGAGACCCGCCTCTAAACAGCATGTTGGTATAGGTTCTCTCACGGAATATCCATACAGACAGTTCTGAGAGAGGAAGTAAGCCTATCACTTTTGATTACCCGGGTTGTATTCATTAGGCACCAAACGGTAGAAAACGGACTTAAACAGGGAGGGACTATTTGAACACCTCCAATAAGATATTTATCATTGTCCTTGCAAAACGTTTCGCTACGATGTGTCCTAATGAATACGCTCCAGTCGTGTCTGAGTTTCCGTTCCGCGGCCACCTGCCTAATTCGTTCACTCCAATGAAACGGTGTGGCGGTGGGGGAACCATATGCGAAGACATCTGCACCATATTAATGGCATACCATCCATTAACAATGGCTGTCACAGCGCTCACCGCACCTGGTGGTGGAAATAGTGCACGTCAGTGTCGAGTAATAGATGCCCCACACCCTCTGACCTCTGACCTTTAAGTGGCCGTTGCCATGACCAGCTGGCTTTAAAAAGCAAACAGAGCTGAGCTTGAACAAGGTTTTTATTCCGCTGGATGGGGAAAACGGATCTCAACTTTGTCTCCTCACCTGTCACACGTGTGGGAGCCACTACGGTCAGTAAACCATTATTAATCAATGCTTTCCCTTAACTCAGCATACCTCATACACATATAGCCTAGGCCTAATGCTAGGGTCTACAAAAATGCAGTAGGTGTCGCGCTGAAATGCTTCCCCCTAACTCGTCTCAGGGCCAAACTCCAGGGGGGTCCGCACATTCTGGTAGCAGTGAAGGATGGGGAAGATTTGCAGTAAATTCCAGAGCATGACCCTCCACTAATACCTCCCAGCAGAGACATCTGGAGCCGTGGCTACTGCAGATCAGCTCTACTGCATGCTGGAGCAGCTGCTCTCAGCTACTGAGGGTGGGTGGGAAGGAAGGGGGAGGGAGGGAGGGACCAGGGAGGGACCTCCATGAGTCCTGAATAGCTGCAGCGTTTAGTGGGGCACCTGTTATGCCCAGGTTGCATCAAGCCATCTCCTTCTAGTCAGCCAATCAGGTCTCTTGCTACTGTTTGTCATTCCAGAAACAGAGAACCAGACAGTCCACTTGGAACAGTACTTCAGCTGCTGAAAGCCCAAACCACCTGACACAAACTGTGTGACAAATGAGTGATTTAGACCTACACAGTCATCAGGCTTGTATATGAACACACGAGTACAATAGCCACTGAACATGAAATACATTCTGTTGATTCAATAGAAATTAATTCCAACTACATTGTTACAATGAGAGACAGACAACATTATAAGCCAGTTCCTGCCATACAGGTGTGTCCTTCTTTTCATTCCAGTTGATAGATTACAGCTTACTATGCATATGATGTTAGTACAGTGAGTGTAATATAACCACTGATTCCTGGCTCTCCAATTAGCCTAGACAGCCCCTCCAGGCTCCCCCCAATGCGAGATAGAAAGAGGCTGCTTATCTGGTACTCTGCAGGACATGCAGGTCTGGAGGTCTGCTCAGCTCTAAACACCTTCACACCCCATTGGTGAGAACTAGCCAGGCCTACTGAAGAGCTAGCATGGCTCCAGTGGCTCTAGTTCAATGCCATCTGTGTCCCAGTCACCCTAAACACACCGCTAGATTAATGAGCAATGGAGGCACCAGGGATTTATAGAGCCAGAGCCGTAATGGTGGATACATCTGCCAGTGCCACCTCAACTATGGTGTGAACAATGCCAGGGTGGAAACTGGGCACAGTGATGGGGATTGATGCTTAGATAGACAGCTCAGTAGTCAGAATTCATCAACCATTGCTGTTATTTGCAAACAACTGAACTAAGTTCTTAACATTTAGAAATATGGAACAATCTATGAATGAAATAGCGATATGAGTGCAGTGTTACAATACATGCATGCTGTCTTGCATGACACTGAATAGAATAGCGAATAATACTGTAGGTAAGGGTGAAATTATAGTACTGAACATATTATATGGACACTGTTCCTTTTCACCTGCAGGTGGCGGTCTAACATAACTTTTAGTTTTGGACAGGTGCATTTGAGTATTTTTGGCTCACCACACGAGAGCGCTGTTGTCCAAGCCCCAGCTAAATGCTGTATAGCCTAATGTGTCAAGTCAAATTGTATTGTAATGTAATCCTTATGCATTCACCAGAAGGGAACAACATGCATGTATTTGTATGCAGTTATTAATTAATTGTAAATGTTATATAATCATAATGTAGCACCGCTGTGAAAACCAGAGTTTGGTGTTCCTGCCTAGTTAAATAAGGGTTACATTTCAAAAAATCATTTCAAAAATACTATCCTACAGAGACTGAAATCCTTGGATACTTGGCCAAGACTAGGATCCTTCTGTTCTCTTTTCCTTCTGTCTTCTTATTACTGAGGCAGCTCCATAATGATGTTCTCTCCAGCTCTTAGAGGTCATCACCCTGCCAATGAAGTAGAACAAGAGAGAGGAGATGTTCTCCAGTAGTCTATTTCTAATCAGGGAGCCTCCTTCACCTGGCTTCAACCTGACTTCACCTGGTCAAAAGAGCAGCTCGGGGACTCCCTATGGCATTATATGCTGACACGGTGTCTTGAAGCTGCAGTCTGAGGTAAAATGTGTGAAAAACCTCAAATCAATACTATTACTTGTGATACTCAGCATCCTCTTCCTCCCCCTCATCATCATCATCACCAGCAGCAGCACCTTTAGGCATCAATATTTGATATAATATCAAGACAGTAATGTTAACTTGAACCTACCAATCCCTCCTCCCCCTTTATTTTCTTGAGTGTCTCTTTCTGAATCGGTCGATCATTAGCTCGCCCTCCTCCGTGCCAAGGTAAGTGACGTGTAAGGAGCTGAGAGCTGCTCCGTGCCAAAATAAGTGTTTGAGGATCTGAGAGCTGCTCGGTGGGGTTAAACCTAGTTTCCAGGTGAAATCACAGGCTTGACAAATGGCTCGAAGCCTGAGGTGTCTGTATTACAGCGGGATAGACGTTCTATTAGAATGGCGGAGGCCATCATGGACTGTGAATCACGGCCAGGTAATAGAGTTGCCAGTTTGAATGACTGAGGAGCATGTGAATTCGATTAAGGCCCCTTTGTTTTTTTTTTTTATCCGTCACTTTCGGGGCTTTCCTGTTCGGTTAACCTTCAGTGTCACGGGATTGGTCGTGTAATTATCGTGGCGTAATGTCGAACGTGATAATAATATAAATCATTTTGTGGGTGCTTATATTTGTCCTATTTCACACAAGTGTGTAGTATAGCATGTGTGAATTCGAAATATGGGTATTTTGCATATCCCAACTCCTGAGACACCCTCAGAGAGTGGGATGTCTGATTTTCTCTTCAGGTTCCCCCTTCTCTTCTAATCGGTAGATGGTTTTGAGTTTATTAAATTCAGTTAATTCCCGTAGTACTATTGTACTTGCTATTATGGCAATAATAGACTACTAGTACTACTTAAAATAATACATTCTGACCAAAGGACAATCACTTTAAAACTATGATTTGATTTGAAGTCATATTATTTGGTCTTGTTTTCTGGTTTTGCTCATTTTGATATATTATGTTCACGAAAACTGTTGCAATATTGCTACTACATTATCTTATTCTTAGGTACCGAGAAAAATGAGGCATCTGATTGAATAATTACAGGGTTATTGTTCTATTCCTACTTTTTAATCAAGAATGCAAATTATATGAAGCAGCTATCCATGACAGGGGCCTTGTGGAGGATTCCTCTCCCTGATGAGAGCCAATGAACAGTCTTGACACTGTCTGGTGACACCAGAAATAATAATACACTCAATGTACTGTCACACTCTGTGACTTCCATAAAACGGAGCTCATTTAACCCTCCGCTGCAAAATGTCGGATTCGATACGTCAGTTCTACAAATCAAAGTTATAATTTAACAACAACATGATGCCCTAGTTGTAAACTTAAAGAGTCGGTGAATTGGGGGAAATACTGTAACAGATGGGCAGACGTGCTCCTGTTTGGCTTTTTATGGCCACACGCATGCACGCACACACACACAAACAGACACACACACACACCACTTACAAGAGCCAGCAATATGAAGAACCTATTTCCTTCCTCCTCCCAAACCCACATAGCCCTTTCCTCTCCTGCTGCCAATGACAGGTGTAAGATTAACTTTGTTAGGTGTCGGACTCATTCGAGCAAGCCAAATTAAATTAATGGAACAAATTTCCCACGTAATTAAGATAAAAATTCATGTCAGCTGTAACCTTGCCGTGTGCACTAATTACGCACAAATGATTTATCATCTGTTTCGCCCCGAATATTAATCTCAACCTCATTGATAACTACCAGCCCAGTGTTAAGAGATGAGACTTGATTAACACTGACAGTTTGGAGAAACCGAAAGGCTCGTACGCTGCCAGCCAATCAGAACCCACCATTCTCAAGCGCGCAGACTTCCTCTTTCTTCATTCAATTAGCGAGCATTATAGGTGCAGGCGGGCAGAACGTAGCTTTAAGAGTAGAATGTATTGCCTTCATGGGCTCTAAGTAGCATGGTTAGTATGGTTCGTAATACGTGTATGGCTGCCGGCCTGCTGCCCAGTATTCTTAATGGACGGGTCTGGGCTAATTAGAAAACTGAGATTGGGGAATGTACTGACTAGTGGTCATGCTTGCGTGGACTGTAGTACCTAAATGCGCCAGCCAGTAGACAGAACAAAAAAAAGTATTTCCTTTCCTCAGTCTATATAACCGTATCTCAGGGAGTAGTCGGTGCTACTACATAACAGATAATGCCTTTAAAAGGCTAGCAAGGCGTTTCAAGCTGGCAGAGCAGCAAACAGTAGAGGCAACCCTGAGATGAGGCCTCTGAAAACCTGCTGCACACAGAAGGAGAAACGGCTGCAACCACTGCAGTGGCGGCCTTCTGCTGTTGTTCCTGGGACATTTATTATTTGAGCTGATTTGTGTTGTGTTTTTCCCTCTCAATCGAGGTGTGTGCACGTGTGTGTGCTCAAACACTAGCACTAGGGGGCACAAGGAGGCCAGCGCTCCAATCGTGACGATCCACAGAGGTTTCCACATGTTAAACAAACAGCATGGTTTTTATACATTTATAGCTTGACTGCTTTATTCATTTGGCTTCATTTGCTCATGCCTGAAATGCTGCTTTAGAATCAAGCAGAATGTGCAGAAATCACTACCAATATTATCTCTCTCTAATGCTTTGTGGGTTGCTGTCTTTATTCTCTATTTTGGTTAGGTCAGGGTGTGACTAGGGTGGGTTATCTAGGTTGTTTTATGCCTATGTTGGCCTGGTATGGTTCCCAATCAGAGGCAGCTGTTTATCGTTGTCTCTGATTGGGAATCATATTTAGGCAGCCATTTCCCCACTGTGTTTTGGTGGGATCTTGTTTATGTGTAGTTGCCTGTGAGCACTTCATTTGCTTCACATTTCGTTTGTTCTTTATTTGTTTTTGTGCGTTTCATTCAATAAACATGTCGAACCCATATCACGCCGAGCTTTGGTGTGAATGTTATTACGACGATCGTGACAGAAGATCCCACCAAACCAGGACCAAGCAGCATGCCCAGGAGGAGATGGTATCCTGGGCTTGGGAGGAGATCAAGGAGGAGAAGATATCCTGGATATGGGAGGAAATCATGGAGGGACACGAAAGCCTTCCTTGGAAGCAGACGTAAGGAGATAAGGAAGGTCAGCAACGACGCCGGGGTTCGCGGCCACAACGAAATCCCCCAAAACAGCCCCAAACTTTTTCTGGGGGGGAGCACCCAAGGTGGTCGGCGGAGCCAAGGAGTGAACCAGAGCCAGTCTGGGAGAAGATGGAGAAATTGGAGGAGAGTGAACGGAGAGAGTTGTGTTGGTGTATGATGCCCGGGGGTTACGACCTGCAACGGAGCCGCCACCGACGCTAGATGCCCACCCGGACCCTCCCCTATAGAGTCAGGTTTTGCGGCCGGAGTCTGCATCTTTGGGGGGGTTACCGTCATGCCCTGACCATAGAGCCTTTTTATTCTCTATTTTGGTTAGGTCGGGGTGTGACTAGGGTGGGTAATCTAGGTTGTTTATTTCTATGTTGGCCTGGTATGGTCCCCAATCAGAGGCAGCTGTTTTTTGTTGTCTCTGATTGGGGATCATATTTAGGCAGCCATTTCCCCACTGTGTTTTGGTGGGATCTTGTTTATGTGTAGTTGCCTGTGAGCACTTCATTTGCTTCACGTTTCGTTCGTTCTTTACTGTTTTTGTGCTTTTCATTCAATAAACATGTGGAACCCATATCATGCCGAGCTTTGGTGTGAATGTTAGTACGATGATCGTGACATATAATGGTCCCACAGAATGCATCACAAAGGATGATGCATAGTACCTTATTGTTGTCTTTACAGTGCCTAAAAAGCCAGCATTGTGTAGTCTTTGACGTTTTGCTGTGAATATATTTCAGCCATTCATACCGTCATATATGTTGGTATGTATTTGAGTGGACATTTGTATTTACTATGTCCCGCACAGCAGTGAATACATTGATTATCTAAATACAGAAAGACAGCAATTTACGGAAGTACGAGAGGACAATTTAGATTTTTCAAGTAAACGCTTCGACTAAAGATGGTCTCGTCTGTGGTTTCTGAACCAAACACCTTGACTAGAGAGGGAATACCATTCTCTATGTGCCTTCACAATGTTAACAGGATAGATATGGGTAAGGAGACGCTAGATCAGATTAGGTCTATGCATACATGTAGCTTCCCCTGGAGACTCCTGGGAAGATATAGTCCTATTAGTCATATTTCTCTATTCATTTGGACCTGTCATTTCTCCTTCACTGCTTCTTCCCTGGCTCAGACGCTGCCCAGCAGATGTTTAGCTGGTCTCCACAACTTGTCACAAGTAGTTAGAACGATTTCTTGGTCTGTCCTTACTCTGTGGGAGATTGGAGGCAATCGCATATATCTCCCACTTTCCATTGCATAAAAAGGGTGGAAAATGTTATTGAACAACAAAATACTTGAGGATGTGAGGCAACCAAAACAATTGGCCATATGGTACTTGTGCCTTGTGCCTCGCTTCCAAACCGAAGCAGATGTGTGTGTGGACAGTCACTTCAAGTAGTTCTGACATTGTTTTCTTTAAATTCATTTTGATAAAGACTTCGTAATGCTCTATCTATTTTCATATTATCTTCTTATTGTAAATTGATTTGTGAAAGAAAAAAAGCATACCAGCTAATGCTAATTAACTCACATTTACATCTCTGAATTTTCTGCAGTATTCTATATAAACATTATCCCATATAATCCAATTCCCAATGGCTCCTCCACCATGCTAAATGAGTGTTTGAAGTGAGTAAGTGAGTGTTTTCCCAACAATTTGTCACTGTCTGCCCCAATTTGTCACCGGAGCTTCGGCGTCAATGGGATCTGGGCTAAGGGTTTTTTATCTTCGTCAGGGAATTGAACCTACATGCAGAGGTTGAAGGGTTAATAAGAAACAACTGAGGGGTCAGGGGGGGCTGGAGGGGGCTGATCATGTGGGGGCAACTACACTCATAATGGGGGGGATCAGTTTAACAAGAGGGGCCCCCGGTAGAAGATTTATACCAGGGTTGTGACACTGGGACAAATAGTGCTGATAACTGAAGGACCCTCAATATTGGGCCGGCCGGGATGATGAATCGGGTGCCAGGTCGTATTCACTTATCATCCGGAGGAGGCTACTGCTACTACCAACCCATCTGACACCCTAATAGGGATCCCTCCACCCATCTTCTCTCTCTCTCTCTCTCTCTCTCTCTCTCTCTCTCTCTCTCTCTCTCTCTCTCTCTCTCTCTCCCTCTATCCCTCTATCTCATTCTCTTCACTCTGTATTCCTCCTCCCTTTCTCTCTCTCTTTCTCTTTCTCTCTCTCTCTCTCTTTCTCTCTCTCTCTCTCTCTCTCTCTCCTTCTTTCTACCATCTCATCCTTTCCCTTATCCCCCTTTTTCCTCCCTCTATCCCCTAGAGATAGAACGCCAGCCCCCCCAGCCTATTCGTTCACATTAACTGATAAGCACGGTGAGCTGCTGACAGTCCTGAATTAATTTACAAGCAATGATGCCATTAAGCAGCGATAACCCCTTCATATATATGGACAGGAACAACACCTCTGAGCCTCCCGCTGAAGAGCAGGAGCCGCGGTATCACTGTAATTATATGGGAGAAGGACCTGGGGCTCTGCTTTCTTTATTGCAAATGCTGCATTATCATTTGATTGCACTTGCCTCTCAAGCTAGGTCATGATGTGTGCTGTTGAGAGGATGAGAAAGCTTTGAACATGGATCCTCCATTACAATACAACCGTGACTATTTTTCAGCCTGTGTCTTGCGGTCTTCTTCCTAGGGTTCCAGGAAATACGAATTATATGCCACTTAGCAGGCGCTCTTATCTGACTTCAAGCAACTTACAGGACAGTGAGTGGGAACATTTTCAGTATTTGGATTGACCGAAAAGAAAGGCATAGGGACAGTTTTATTGAATGTGGGCCTGGCTCCACTTAATCTGAATGGCCCTACCTTGTTTACAGCAGAGCACACGGAATCCCTGACAAACGTGTGTGTGTGTGATAATTGTTGTTCCTCTCTAGTCTCTCATAACTACTCACTTAACACACATGATTTACCAAAGCATGAGGCCTAATAGATTTAAAGCTAAGCTGCTAAGTAAAAAAAAAAAATCAAGGTGGATTAAAGAAATCTCTGCAGTTTATTCCTGCTTTAATTAGTCACTCCAAGAGTTTGCCATTTATACTTTAGAGGGTATTACACAGTGTGTATTGTGCATGGTTAAAGGTTTAGAATCCTTATAGAAACTCATACAAGGTACGAGGCTTGTACGGGGATCAGTGCATTTGGAGTTGCTCAAAGCAGACGATTTTGGGCTAATCTAATTTCCATGTCATGTGACACATTTTGAGTTGTACACTCCTAATATTTTATCCTATGACTTTATGGGTCAGGCATACAGTACACTGTAAAACTTTGCATTACCAAGTGTAGGGGTATCCATTTGCCAAATGCATGAAATGATGCCGCCAAAGGAATGGCCACTTTTGTGTAGGCAACCTCAATTCTAAACTTTACTGGGAGCCTGAGACTCATATGAGTTTGGATTTGCTGCGGTGTCGGGTAGATTATGCATTTTGAAGGGACTGGGACTAAGGGGGGCTGGGGGGGGGGGGGTTGCAGACTTGATCCACATTTTTGGAGGGAAAAATGCTTTACGAGGTGTGAAATGATCGATTTCTCAAAGGCGGCATTTGGCGGGCAGCTGCAGCGGGAGGGAGTCGCACGGCGGTGATGGAAGTTCAACCGGTCGACACAGGCATCGTGTCATAACAACACACAATAGGGCCTGGTAGACATGTAGCAACTACTGATGCTCTTCTTGACTGCCCCATTGAGCAGGCTAGTACATTAAATTGAGCAGGCTAGTACATTACATTGAGCAGGCTAGTACATTACATTGAGCAGGCTAGTACATTACATTGAGCAGGCTAGTACATTACATTGAGCAGGCTAGTACATTACATTGAGCAGGCTGGTACATGACTGACATAAACTCTGTTCCATGTTATATAGGTCTAACCGCTGGTTAGAGTATTCAGAACTCACCTTGGACACGGTGCCATCCCATCTATCTGAAACGTTACGGTTATTTTGCCCAGTACGTGTCTTTTTGTAAGCCCTGTACTCTCACATTACAGGGACTGCAGTGCCAATATCATATTGCTGAACTCTTGCGAGACCAACTTGTTTTCATCCTCTTGAGTATTTGGCTCAGCTCAAGATGTGAAATCCAAAAGCTGAAAACTCCATTAGGGCCAGAGTCATGCAGTTAGACAACGCCAGACAGCTTGGTAAATCATGAGCTGTTTGCAGTTCATTTGACGGGGGCAACAATAGCAGCAGTGTGTTGGCCATGGGGTGTTGTAGCGAGCCCCTGGAGAGCCCCTGGCCGGTGTGGAGTGGTGCGGAGCAGGACCAAGCACCCTGATCCACTGTGAACAGGCCTAGAAAATGTGCACCTGTCTGTCAGACATTGACTGCTGGAGCCCCATCTACTTATCATGCCGCCAGTGTACAGGTGTAGGATCTTAATTTGATCAACCTATTTGTAGGAAATGTAAAACTTGTAGTGTATTTGAGGTTTCAAATGTATTCTGAAGCTTGTCATTTCCACTTTGAAATGTCATACTTGATTTGCCCTAACAGAAAATGTGTCAACCCCAACAAAAATGTCCATTCATTACAATCCACGTAATAACTCACATTTCCTGTATCTGCAGGATTATTTTCCAGCTTTAGCAAACTGGCTCAAATTAAGATTCTACATCTGTAGCATCCAAAAGCACAACTGTCTCACTTGTGTCCTGCCTCTCTGTATTTGACACATTCTCCATAGACTGCCCCATGGCAGATTGTGCCATGCCTTGTTAAGATATTGTTACAGTTAAAATGATGGGCAGTTGGGCACTCACATTCATACGCTCTCACACTGGAAGGCTAACACACACACGCTAGCACACACACATCTGATGCTTCTGTGTATTGTTTGGTGTGAACCAGTGCTCGCCTGCATGTTTTTTTTTCCAACCCTGTAATCAATTTGGCTGGTATTGTGGTCAGACTGACCGCTTGGCGCCTTGATTTCTTGCTGCAATGAATCAAGTCATATCATTCATTAGAAACGTAATCTGCAAAAAACTCTTACTGTGAAAATAATCCCACTATAATAAAGACATCATATTTTAGCATATTGGGATTATTTTCTTGTATTAAATTAAGAAATGTAATACAAAAATAAATAGAATAAACCTAACAAATAAAATGACAGCAGAATATTGTGAGGACAACCCTGAATATTTCTAATCAACAACGTCACACAAGATGTGCTTTTTAATAAGGATTTTGAGATCCTCCTCCATGATCCATAGCCCAGTTTTTGGGCAAGCCTCAGCAGGTGCCAAACACTGTCTGTGGAACGCCAGTAGAACAGCGCAGCAGACAGACCTCCCACGACTAACGTCCTCCATGTTGCTCTACTCTAGCTGTCTGATGCTCCTTCCAGAGCCGTGCTGTCACTCCACCTCACCTCCAGTCTGACCCTGTCTTAGAAATTAATGCAGTGGCCCTAAGGAGCCAAGTAGGGTAACCTTGAATGATGAAAACGCTGAACATTTCCAATAGAAAACAACAGTATGGACAGTGTTGTGTGATTTTTGCTTATGATTTAGCATTTTTGTCCCCGTCATTATGTCTTATTTAGCACATTTCAACTGTTATTAAGTAGTTGATATTTTCCTGTATGATGTCAATCATCCGTAAATTCAAAGGTTGATTAACAATACAATAATACAAAATATGGACATTATGACAATAACCATCCCCTACTTCCCTCAACCCCCCTTCTCCCTCTCTCTTTCTTCTCCCTCTCTCGTTCTCTCTGACTGTGACATTGTCCCTTTCCCCCCCAATCCCTTTTGTTGATCCGGGCCAAATTTCAGCATAGTGCTGGAGTTTGCTCTTTGACATTGGGGCTCAGTAAATTATGTAAATCCTAGATTGAGCGAGAGCCTGCGAGCAGATAAAACCTAAGCTAAGTGGATTACCTTTAATTACATTAATATTGTGTCTCTGTGTGACCTTATCGGCCCATCCCTCATCATGTGTGGCAGACAGGCTCCAGTTCACCCAGAGATACCACCTTGGATGATACCGGTGCACACACAGCTTCACACACACACACACACACACACACACACACACACACACACACACACACACACACACACACACACACACACACATATATATATATGCATGCACGCTCATGCACATGCGAGTGAGAACAGACACATGCACACATACGCAGAGACACACACACACACAGTCCACTGATTGGCCTTTGTGACACACACACTCAGTCCTCCATGTTCCAACACAGCAAAATAAAAATATAAAAAATCAAACCAAACCGCAATAGAGTGACGTCACCTCTCCAATGCTTATGAAAAACACTCATTCACAGTTTCTAACACTAACTGGAAGGTGGATTAATAAATCCCCTGATCTTTTATTCAAGGTCCGGTATTATCACTTTAGTAACATGCAGCCTAAATGACTATGAATCAGCACTGAGGCTGCGTCCCAAATGGTACCCTATTCCATATGCAGTGCACTACTTCTGACCAGAGCCCCACGGGCCCTTGGTGAAAAGCAATGCACTACATAGGGAATAGGGTGTCATTTGGGACTCAGCCTAAGTGTCCTGTCCTCTGTCTGCCCGTCCTAATGCAAATTAATGCTACCTGCCTCCTTTTGGCTGCCACCACCACAAGCAATTAAGATGAATATTCTCCATTTAGGGCTGTTCTGTGTGTGGCATAATCCTCCATTTCCCCTATCTCCTCTCCCCTTTGGAAAAGCAGATAACGTGTCAAGTTTCAAGGGTAGTTGTTTTGTGGAGGCATTTTCATCAGGAGTGTGAAATACAGTAAGTGGTATGACGCTGCTGCTCACCGTTTGAAAAGCTTAAACAGTCTATTATTACAGGTTATTAGTTAATATGAATCATGTTTCACTCTTGACATTCTGCAAAATCATTTTCAGTAGATGAGGGTCAATGCCAAGGAGAAGGTGTTTGCACTAAAACCTTTGGTGTACTTGAAGAAATGAGTATCTTTCTCTTGTCTTCTTTTTCTTAAAAAAACATTTGGTGTATGACATTTCAACCCTGGTGATGCAGCTGTATTGCACGCTACAGATTTGACTGCAAACATTATATATTTTTTTCCTCGTTTGAATCAGAGTCTCTGCCATTTAGACCAAATCAGAAAAGCCATTAGCCCTCCTGCTGGTTGTGAATGGGGTAAGTTTACATTTGCATCTACTTAGAGAATTAAACTGGCACTCTGTCTGGTATCATCTCTTTCACAACACAATTGTGAAGTGTTTCGGAAATACAAATTAAAAGAATGTGTTTAATAAGAAACAATTCAATTGAAAGCAATCTTTGTAAGTAGCTATTCAGCTGCCAACGATGATAGGCAGACTCATTACTGGGCCAGTACAGTATCTAGTACTAAAAACTGAATGGGTCATGATAAATTTGTACATACTGAGCTCACAACAACATCACACAGATCTCTTCTAGGGCTCAACTCAGGCATCATATTAAGGCATCATGTTCAGGCATCCTTTTCAGGCATCATGTTCAGGCATCATTTTCAGGCATCATGTTCAGGCATCATGTTCAGGCATCATTTTCAGGCATCATGTTCAGGCATCATTTTCAGGCATCATGTTCAGGCATCATTCTCAGGCATCGTATTCAAGCGTCGTATTCAGGCATCATACCGTATTAATCTAGTGGATGATTTACATAACCGTCTAAACATGTTGTGCTTCCACAATGAGAAGAGATGCTTCTGCTATGCCATCATTACATGACGGGATACTGTACGTGACTGGTTAGAGAGGAACATTCAGCTGACAAAGGGGAATTACAGTTACTTAAAGAGGTTGTCAATTGAGGCGTATTGTACAGTATGTATGTGTGCTATTGTGTCAATGTGTGAGTATGTCAACATGCACAGGGCTGAGCGTACATGTGTTCGGAATTGGGTAGGTGATTTTGTAAAGGGCGTGGGCCTAGAAAGAGAGTGGGTACACACGCACACCTACACACACACACACTCACGGCCCCCCCAGTTAGGGTGAAACAAATCCATTTTTAATAAGGGTTGTACCTAATAATCCTCTCAGCACCAGCAGCAGCTGAGGACCAACATATGGGGTGAGCTGATGGAGGACAACTACTCCAGCAGCTGTTTGTTGTAGCTGAGTCAGTGAGCTACGGAGCACGCTCAGTGTGTTTTTGGGCTGCGGTCCAACACAGGGAGGCAGACAGGGAAGGACACACACACATGCGCAAGCAGGTATACACACACACACACACACACACACACACACGGTCTGTCCTTGAAGCAAATGAGCGGTGGAAAGGAACTCACTCTCTCTCACTCAGGGAAAGAGAGAAATAAGAGAGAAACCAATGTCCTCCTCTGCATCAACAACACACTTGTTTTTCTGTCGTTTCCTCGTTCGTTGTTAATAGGTGGTCATTTTTTATTTAAACAGACGGTGCCCTCTGCAAATGATGCTATGGGGTCTTACATTGAGCATGTTTGTTTTACAAGAAGGATAGAGTTTGCGGTAGTGTAGCATACTTCTCGGTGTGAAAATTGTACTCAGCAACCTTTAAATATACAATAGGTATAGCTCTTAGAACCCATTTACCCCCTTGTATTTTTACTCTGTGTAAAAGTATATCTTCTGAGCAGAGTGAATGGGTTAGGCACGCTGCGAGTACATAGGTAAATGTGTTCACATAAGTAACTTCAAACTCAGCATAAGTCATGCAGTGAGAGGCTCCGAAAGCATGTTTGTTCGAACCTCCATGGGATTTTCACACTCTGTGAGCTACAAAATCTCAATAACCTGACATATTGGAATAGGGAAATTGAAAAAAGTGAAAGCATTGCTCTCTATTCTCTCCTTTCCCGTCTGCCTCTATTCTAAAGTGAAATCAGGGGAAGAACTCGACAGAATCCAGTTTAATGCGGTGACAAAATGAATCACTACTACTCAAGGCATCCATCACTGGCTACGAGGTGACCACAGATGATCTGTGAACCACTATATATTGATTACTCATGTACTACAAGTGTCGGATTTCATGTCGGAGTGCCGCAAAAAAAGCGGCCAAGACAGCTGGAGCCTTAACTCTTCTTTGATAGATTTTAACGGTGAATTATTGATTTCTGTCCAGCCAAGGTCTGCCGGTACGGGCCAAAGTCATTTGTTGGATGATGCCGGACACCCAGTTTGCGAGTCACAATCAATCATTTTGGCAACTGTGCACCGAAAAATTGAAAGAAATAAGGAAAAAGGGGGAAGAAAAAATCTGAGTGAAGCACCTTGGACCCTAACACAATTCCTGTTGGCTGTGACTATTTTACAGACACCTCTGAAGAAATAGGCTAGCTGTTACCTGAAGGAAATGAATGGAAAATATGAATCCTGTGTCAGTTTATTGAGTGGCTACGGCAAATCGCACCTGACGTAAAGTAGTTTGAGTGCCCGAGAGAGTGAAAATGAGCGTCTCGGTAAAAACAAAAAGGGCGCTCTGTTTTATTTAAACATCCTTGAGGGAGAGACGGGAGCGACTGGAGGTTCAGGTAATCTGTTGTGTTACAACTCAGTGCCCGTTCTCTCCCCATCTCGCCCCACCCTCATAGTGATAACACAGCCTCTAATAGGAACCCATCAATCACAATAAGCTTCCAATTTCGCCTGTGTCTCCCCACTCCCAGCCACTGTTTAAAGCTCCCTAATAGCGGTGATAACATAGTTCTATGGCCCCGATAGTGCTCGCCGCTCTTCCTCAGCCACTCTGAGGGTCATAGTCATTCCCAGATTGCGCAGGCTGCAAAGTCAGCATCTCTTTTTTACTCGTTCGGAAATGAATATGGGGGAATGTGACAGGTAGGCTGAGAAGACGAGGGGAGGATGAGAGGTGGATGGTGGGTCGAGGTGTGAAGGAGGGGAGAGAAAAATGTTGAGTGGGAGACTTAAGAGACCGGTAGCTTGTCAGAGCACAGGATACACAGATGCACTGGGGATAATGGCTGATTTGGTTTTGATTATCTTGCTTACCTAATGATTTTTGCTCCAGCGCCCAGCTCAATTGCACTCGTTGGGGGAGAGGCATTCTATTAGGGTGTCAAGGAGGCTGGAATCGTTATCTGAGGGAGGGAGGGCCCAATGCACAACAACCTCTTCGGCGCTCACAGTTAAATGGCCTTGGTGTGTGTGTGTGTGTGTGTGTGTGTGTGTGTGTGTGTGTGTGTGTGTGTGTGTGTGTGTGTGTGTGTGTGTGTGTGTGTGTGTGTGTGTGTGTGTGTGTGTGTGTGTGATAGATAGATAGATAGATAGATAGATTGATAGTGGCTGGCGTTGCAGTGCCTTAATTAAAATGCCACATTAAAATAGGCTTTGGACAGAATCCGCCTCATTGACCTTTGCAGTGTATAATTTGCAGTGTGTAAACAGACACATTCGAGTTCAATTCAAAACTAGAAGACTGCACACTGCACTTGATAGTATCACTGCTCTTTAATAAGCTTGGCGTGATACGTAAATCTTATTAAAGAGCAGTGATACTAGCAAGAGCAGTGGGCAGGTTTCTTCTTTTTGTTCTCATCTTATTCAACTGTTACCTTGCACCTGCAACAAAGACAGCTCAGATGTGCGATTGCCTTTAGAATTTTTAAACTCGAAGACTAAAACACATAGGACGAGTAGAAGAATAATACATTCTTACACTTAAGACAATGCAAGGTCCCAGTAAAGTCTGTGTATACCTACTGTGATACACAATAATTTGTGTATGCAGTGATGTCCAAATCTATATTCAGCATAATGTTGATCATATTTATATACTTTTGTCTCAATGGCCTTCGATTTCTCTCGTATTGTTGTTAAAAGGTGTATTATGAACAGCCAGAAGGGGGCACAAAATCACTGTAGCCAATATGTACAATGGTACACTGAGGCCCATGTTGAACAGTAATCCACTCCCATGGTCAGAGGACTGCTGGCTTCCTCAGTAGACTACAGGGAAACTACTCCAATTTTTATGACCATTTTATCACTTTTGAAAATGCATTTCAAACATTGAAAATGGGGAGAGGAAAAAACACAAAGCGTTAAAAATAGGTTAAGAATGTTGCATGCTTGAAATATTTATATGTAAGTGTTTTTAGATACATGGCAAAAGCATAATGCCATAATCCCATAGTATTGTTATTTCCCAGTGTACTATCAACATTATAAATAATGTATGTTGCATTAAATTGTATTTCGGGATAAGGAAAATATTATTTTATGCATTTCCTTTTTAGGGACTAGTATTTCAGAATAAGTTATGTTATTTTTATATATTGGTTGATACTATAATTGAGACCCTCTTAACTATCTGAATTGAAACCTAGATACTGTGTATAAAAAATACCTTTCAGACAATGATAACATTACTGTCTAAGTTAATTGAATTGCATTTCCTGTATTGGTTGTGAAAAAAATGACTCCAATCATGGATAGTACTTGTAATCATGGATAATGTAATGTGTAAAATATCTTACTCTTGGATTTGTAGAATAAACTATTTTGGTTTGATAAAAGTGCCATAAGAAGATGCTTTATTAAAAGATATATTTTTATTTTTATGGAAAATAGCATTTTATATAAAACATGTAAGCTTATGTGCATATGCACAGCTCTTTCTCTCTCTCTGTGTGTGTGTGTGTGTGTGTGTGTGTGTGTGTGCGTGCATGTGTTTGCGTATGGCATGTATATGTGTGTGTGTATACCTGCTTGCATGTGTGATTGCATGCAAACTAACATGTATGGGTGTGTTTTCTTGCATGTGCTCCTGTTTGTGTAGTAAACAATTTAGCCTGTGAATTAGAATCAGTGTGCAGGTTAAGTAGCTCAGAGGCCTGGATAAAGGCTTACTTCCTCGATGGTTTTGTCACCTTTTTGCGCCCAGGGCATTGGCGGGCTGAACCTGTCAATCAAGACTTTGAACAGGAGTCAAAACACCATGTTGTCCCAGCAACAGGACAATAACAAAGTATTACCCAGGGCTTAACCCTTTAAAGGCGTCTGGGACGTATTAGCGCAACAGAAACCCTGCGATTGTTCCCAGTAAATTCACCATGCAACATACAATGTGCTACAAAACTGCTCAGAGACTGGTGCAAAGATGAGAAGGCAGGAACAATATCCTGGATGTGGATGTTGTCTCTGTCAGACCTCATTTCCAGCTTAAAATACAAGTTATCTTCTGAGTGGGTGCAGTGTTTAGGACCTTATGAACATTCACTAAACTTACGAGGTAGAGGTTTCGCTTATTTGAGGAAAACACATTTTGTAGATTTTGACCAGTAAAGACATGTCTATTTCTGTGTTTTTATCAGTTGGCCTTTCATTCTAATAAGCAGTCTGACTGAACACACTCTCTTTAGGCGTTATTGATTTTGTCGCATGGAGGGTGGATAACGTTTGTGGTATTTTGGGGTTGTGTTACCTCCTCAAACAGACCAGGGACTGAAAAGAGGAAAACGGAGGATTGTAAAAAAAAGTTCCTCCAGTTAGCCGAGCACAGACACATCAAAGTGAAGACTTTGTTTGGGAGGAACAATGGTTGCGGTCACACACGAGGGGTCTGAGTGTTGTTGCATGTTTGCTCCCCTGAATCCCTGCAGACAGTGAAATCCCTGGGTTATTAAACCAGCAGATGCTACAGCTCTAGAAGAGAGAACAATATTATTCAGATTGTGCTGAATCCCAGCTAGGTGGTGTGTAACGGAACAAAGACAAAGAAGAATGAGGAGGAAAATACATGTAAGAGGATATCATCATTATCGCTGGAAAAATAAAGAATCCTGTTTCACTTGGATTTGTTGCAAATCTTGCATATTAAAACTGTTGATTAAATCGTATTTCCTGCAACGCAATTTGATAGTGTGAATGTATACTACTCCCTAGGTGACATGGACACGTACAGTTGCAGGATTTCCCTTCAACGCATACAGGAGATATCCCATGACCGAAGGTATCCACAATGAAAATTCATGAATGAGCAATGAAATCGAACTGACTGAGGACATCAAATGTATTCTGCTTTTGACGGAGAAAGATCTGTTTGGGAGCATATGGGAATGTCATTACTAAGTGATTTGCAGTGTTGACATTCTCATAACCTCTATGATGCTCCAGGCATTGAGGTCTAGGACCAACCCTCTCAGAGACACTTCAAAACCCCAACCAAGACCTGGGAGGATAATGTGAACCAATGAGGGATATATATATATATATATATATATATATATATATATATATATATTGGGAGATAACGAGTGAGCCAGAGAGAACAAGAGCGAGAGAGAGAGAGAGAGCAAGAGAGAGGGAGATAACAAGAGCAAGAGAGAGGGAGATAACAAGAGAGTGAGAAACAGAGAGATACGGAGCGAGCGAGCTTAGCTCCACACCATTCAACATCTTTCTCCTTTTGCTCTCTACGTCAGTAGTACTTCCTAAAAGAGCGAGAGAGTACACTCCACACCATCACTGAAATCTCTTATTTTAAACTTTTCTGGAAGTAACACCCCATGTATATAGATTAATGTCAATGCATTATGGATATAAGACTAAAACTAAATGTTAGCCTTGTCAACATATTGTGTGACCCAGTGGAGGCTCCTCAGAGGAGGAAGGGGAGGACCATCCTCCTCAGTGAATCTCATAAAAATGTAATAGTGAAACATTTAATAAAAGACTATACGAAATATATTCATGTCACCAAATAATTATGAAAACGCTCTGTTTTGCAATGAAGGTCTAAAGTAGCCTCAACAGTAGGGTAGCACCATGGTGTAGGCGGAGGACAGATAGCTTCCATCCTCCTCTGGGTACATTGACTGCAATACAAAACCTAGGAGGCTCATGGTTCTCACCCCCTTCCATAGACTTACACAGTAATTATGACAACATCCGGAGGACATCCTCCAACCTATCAGAGCTCTTGCAGCATGAACTGGCATGTTGTCCACCCAATAAAAGGATCAGAGAATGAATCTAGTACTGAAAGCATAAGCTACAGCTAGCTAGCACTGCAGTGCATAATATGTGGTGACTAGTTGACTCAAAGAGTGAGAAAGTTTTGAACAAATTAATTTCTTCAAAAAAGAAGGAGAAGCATGATAGAGAGAGAGAGTTTCATGATTTTTTTTTCACTTTCACTTACTTATTTAGCAAATGGGGCTAGCTAGTTTAGCCTACTCAAACAGCTGGCTCAAAAAAAGGGATGATATGTTAGCTAGCTGGCTATGACTATCCAACACCGGAACTCTTCCAAGTCAAGGTAAGCTTTTGGTTTTACAAATGTATTGCCACAGGGGCCCGCCAGTGTATCTGCTAAACTGGCTGCACACTGTATGGCATGATTGTAGCGGGTTTACTAATACGTTAGTTCTATTAGCTATGCTGACTATGACGTTACTTTAGCTAATATGGTGACAACAATGTAGGCTGTGTGTAGCAGTTATGATATGAAGGTTTGACTTGGAAAAGTTATTTTGCCTGGTCACAGACAGCTGATGTGTTGTGCATTGAAGTCCACAAGCGAAGGAAAAAGGTGAAAGGAGGAGAGCGCGTAGATGCGAGAAGGAACACAACAAGCTGTTTATATGTGGCTATGAATGTGAACTGTTTGCGTGTGATCAGGGGTGTATTCATTCCGCCGATTCTGTTACAACTTTTCTTAAACGGAAGCAAACGGAACGAAACGGGGATAAACATACCTGAATTTGTCCAATAGAAACTCTCGTTTGCAACTGCTGGACTAATGATTACACCCTACTGTAGATCAGCTAGATGCAGGTAAGAGTGTGCAAGGCGGTGTTGAATGTGTCACTGTCTGTCCATGTGTCACTGTCTGTCACCTCAAATCTTTCTTTCAAAATGTGTGCACCTACGTTGTAAACTTTCATTCATAGGCTAGTTTGTAGCAACCTCATGATGGGTATAGGGAAAATTAGAGTATCATGTAGTAGCCTAAACCTATCGACGATACATTGAACTGGGTGAATGGAATATGAATGACAAGCATCCAATATGCTGTAATAGAAATAAGGCCATGCTCATAAAAAATAAAAGTTTTCCCACATCTTAAACGGCACCGAACACCACTGGTGTGATCGTACATACAGTACCTAACAATGTCCCTGCTATTTTAATTTGAAATTAATCCACCATTCCAAACCATTGAATTCTGGGTAGGGTGGTCGTGTACCGTAGCTTGAAGATTTTGGCTCCACCGGTTCTTCATTCAATAACCACTGATACTAAATAAACCATGTCAATGCTTTAATTGCCAAAATCCACTGTGGAAAACAAATAACGCCATTCCCCCACAACTTGCTCGTTGTCACTCCTCCCCGAAGAAATAGTTCCTTTGAAAGACAGACAGAAATCACTGGAGACGGCTGTCCACCTGAGTGTCCAGTCCACTCACTGAGGAGGAACTCAATAAGAGGAATGAGTGGATTGACAGATTGGTATCATCGGTGACTTGATCAGCTAGGCCTAGCACTATAGACCCCTAATCATTGAAGTCTAGGTCCTGGTTGACAGGAGCTACTACTGAATGGAAATGCCATTGATCTGGAAGGTCTGCTAATGTGAGCTCATTATTGAATTAATTAAGCCTTGGTTAGTTGAGACGAGAGAGAGAGAGAGAGAGAGAGAGAGGGGAGAAGAGAGCCAGAGAGAGAGAGAGACAGAAAGAGAGAGAGAGAGAGAGAGATATAATGGCTATGGTCATTAAAACAACATCTTCAGAGGAGGGTGGGATCACATGGCATGACCTTTGATTATTCTTACAGGAGAGAAAGATGATGGTCCACAACTGTTTCCTGTGACTTGTGGATAATTAATAGTTATGAATGGGTTTTCGTCTCATAGTATAATGACCCTGTCTGAATGGATATCCCAGCATTGGCTTTAAGATCGGATAGTAGGAACAAAATATTACTCTTCAGTAATGGCTCTCTTCTTTATATTTGCAGATCAGTAAGGGAAAGAGGATAATATTTGTCTAGTCAATGGCATGTACAGTACTAAGCGTTTCCCTTGATTGGATCAACATTTATAGGTCCAACATGAAGTACTTTTTTTGTCATGTGATACATTTTGTTTGTACTGTTTAGAAATACCACCATTGTGTCGTTTCCATTTTGTTTGAAAACCCCAGACAAACACTCTCACCAGAACAGAAAGCCAAACGTAGCAGAGAGAAGAGCCGAGAGACCAGTCATATCATATATCATCCTATAGCTTTAGGTGTGTGGCTCGTGCTGCACTTTGTTGCAGATGTGCCCACGACAGTGTTGCTGTGAAGGGTCAACCAGCTGTAAATGGCATTGAAACGGTGTTGACTACCCCCGCAGGGGGGCAGGGTTAAAGAGATAACCCCAGGTTCTAAACCGAACAGCGGTAGGGGCCGCCAACACCGCTGCCCTGCGCCGATGTCATGATTGGATATCCGTGACACAGTTCGCACCTCGGCCATCCCTAACACAATATGGGGCTTTAATTAACCTAATCTCCACAATCACCGCATCTCTAAGACCAAGGCCGAAAATGTATGAGTTTAATGACCCTCTTTCATTGGAGCAAAATTGGTTTTTCTAAAAGATTACGGGATTAAACTCCCTGTTTAAATCCTTAAAGTGCTCCAAACACCCCAAATATTCATTACACATGATACAAAAGGAAGACAGGAGCCACTCATAATGACTTACCTTCTAATCGTTTCTAACCAGGAGCTCGCCATCTTACAAGCCACCGGTCATCATGCAAGGGCCTTTCTCTGTCATTATCACAGGGGACATTTACATGACATAAGACCCTGGGGACACAACAGGATGGAAATGTATGCATGAATGAATAGGGATTGTTTTTGATCACCAATGTAGCGTCCCCGGGCTGGATTGGAAATCTCATCCCTGAGAGTTGAAAGGCAGCACTGTTGTCAATCAGCTTCAGCTACAATGAGGCTCCCTATCTTACTGATGCTAGGCTTAATCATTTCCTGATGTTAGTGGGTCTGATGCGCGTGAGGTCTGGCTCCCATAGATATTTTCGGACTGAATAATAAATCAATAGCCGAGGAACCATCCCACCGAGCAGACAGCTTGGGCTTTCCACCAGGGTCCTCTCATGGACGAAATGTCCTTTAAAAGGTTCCCAGAGAAGATTTTAATTGAAGGTGATCGAGCGCACTTCTCACCATGTCCTTTTTCCACCCAGCAGGTGGTAGCTTGTTCTCTGACAGCGAGAGAGAAAGATTGTGCGTGTGCGTGCGTGCGTGCGTTCAATTCCACAAAATATTGTGTTGGATTTTAAAGGTCAGGACCAAGGGCAACAACCCACAATGAGATCTATGTGAATACTTAGTATACAGAATAGAATTCAACTGTAATTTTAGGATTAAATGTATCAACTTCATATTAGTACGACTGGAAATGTAATTCAAAACAATTTATGTCCTAATACTCATAATATTCCAGTCAAACACCCACAGGAATAAATCTATTTCAAAATAAAGGATGTTCATTAATAGTAGACGGCATTTAGCAGACTCTTTTATCCAAAGCACCTTCCAGTCATACGTTTAACATATGGATGGTCGCCGGAATCGAACCCACTACTCTGGCGTTATAAGCGCGATGCTCTACCAACTGAGCTACGAAGGACCAACTAATATCATAAGTAACAGAAGACATACTGTAAAATCTACACACCCCAATTTGGGAGTAGGCGTCATGTGGTAGCAATGATAGCAACTGGCAGCGTGGTTACGTGGCGATCGACTGTTCAGGCTTAAAGATAGTATTTATGACGTTCCAGTCCTCACACATAGGACTGATGTATAGCTAACACGTTAGAGGCCAACTAGGGATGAAGTGAAACCTCTAGTTGGTCCTAACACCGAAGGGTTAGGTGTTCTTTCCCTATGTTAGAAACTATGGCTCGTTCATCCATCATGTTTAAATAGCTCCTGATGACCCCAATAACACCTTGGGTGTGTTTATGTGTGGGAGGCTGTACAAACTCAGACAGTGAGTCACCCCCTTAAACTAGTTAAATGTAACTAAGTGTAATCGAAAATGTAATCTACGTCATCCCCAAAAGTAATTATTTATCATGGGAGGGCCATAAACAACTAGTAATGCGGCGTTCTCCAAGAAAGGCTATAATATCACCTTTCTAGTCATTTTTTATATACATTTCTGAGGTGTAGGCACTTTTGGGGACACAAGCTCAAGTGCACAGTACAAATATGCAAAAAAATATGAAATATAAAATATTTTATATAATGAACAAAACAGTGTGAATATGGCTTGAAATGACTTATATACCTTCTAACATTTCACCTTCCTTATAACTGTAAATTACATAAATATATGTTTATTTGTGCCTATTTTCCAAAGGTCCCTCTTGATCAAAATGTCTGCCCCCATTGGCTTCCTGAACTCATTAGGAACTCACCTTTTATCTCATATTAATCTTGTCCATGACAAACAGAAATAGTTTTTTTGTTTAAAATCTATAAATTATTTTAGATTAATCTATAAAAATCTACCTCTGAATGTGGTACCGTGATGCGCTACGATGTAAGGATTGCAGGCATATGCTTTATCAGAGGCTGTGACCTACTGTAGGGTTCAGCCAGGAGTTGACGGACAGTCTGAAGAGCGAATGAAATGGTAGGAGGGACATCCCAGCTTCAAGGGGTTTCAGATTTCACATCCTACATCACACAGGCTCAGAAAATATATTACTGTCTCCGTGGGAACCAGGGCTATCGCTCAATGCAATACATTTTGATCTACGGTGTCCACAGAACGATTTATAAGTGAAAAATCGGTCGGAACCGGTACCAGAACCACGCAGATCCTCTAAACAGGGGACTTTATATCTAAGATGTTTTAATATCCAGTAGCACTAGGCGGTCTGAATACAGTACCTAAACTGACCTTGTAGTCCCTGTGTGGGGCCAGAGGGGTTAGGCTACGAGACCCATTAAGTCCTTAAACATGACCCGTCAATCAGCCTTACAGTGTATTCGGAAAGTATTCAGACCCCTTGCCTTTTCAACATTTAGATTTACGTTGCAGCCTTATTTTGAAATTGATTAATTTGTTATTTTTCCTCACCAATCTACACACAATACCCCATAATGACGACGCAAAAGCAGTTTTTTTTACATTTTTGCAAATGTAAAAAAATATACATATATAACATTTACATAAGTATTCAAATCAAAATCAAATCAAATTTTATTTTGTCACATGTGCCGAATACAACAGGTGTTGACCTTACAGTGAAATGCTTACTTATAAGCCTTTAACCAACAATGCAGTTTTAAGAAAAGTAAGAGATAAGAATAATAAATAATTAAAGAGCAGCAGTAAATAACAATAGCGTGGGTATATACAGGGGTTACCGGTACAGAGTCAATGTGGGCACCGGTGTCGAGGTAATATGTACATGTAGGTAGAGTTATTAAAGTGACTATGCATAGATAATAACAGAGAGTAGCAGCAGCGTAGAATGGGGTGGGGGGAAATGCAAATAGTCTGGGTAGCCATTTGATTAGCTGTTCAGGAGTCTTATGGCTTGGGGGTAGCAGCTGTTTAGAAGCCTCTTGGATATGGCTTTGGGGTAGAAGCTGTTGAGAAGCCTTCTTGGGCCTAGACTTGGCTGTCCGGTACCGCTTGCCGTGTGGTAGCAGAGAGAACAGTCTATGACTAGGGTGGCTGGAGTCATTGACAATTTTTAGGGCCTTCCTCTTTACTCAGTACTTTGTTGAAGAACTTTTGGCAGCAATTACAGCCTAGAGTCTTCTTGGGTATGATGCTACAAGCTTGGCACACCTGTATTTGGGGAGTTTCTCCCATTCTTCTCTGCGGATCTTCTCAAGCTCTGTTAGGTTTGACAGCTATTTTCAGGTCTCTCCAGAGATGTTCCATCGGGTTCAAGTCTGGGCACTGGCCAGGCCACTCAGAAACTTGTCCCGAAGCCACTCCTGCATTGTCTTCGCTGTGTGCTTAGGGTCGTTGTCCTGTTGGAAGGTGAACCTTTGCCCCAGTCTGAGGTCCTAAGCACTCTGGAGCAAGTTTTCATCAAGGATCTCTCTGTACTTTGCTCCGTTCATCTTTCCCTTGATCTTAACTAGTCTCCCAGTCCCTGCCACTGAAAGACATCACCACAGCATGATGCTGCCACCACCATGCTTCACCTTAGGGATGGTGCCAGGTTTCCTCCAGACGTGACGCTTGGCATTCAGGCCAAATAATTCAATGTTGGTTTTATCAGACCAGAGAATCTTGTTTCTCATGGTCTGAGAGTCCTTTAGGTGCCTTTTAGCAAACTCCAAGTGAGCTGTCATGTGCCTTTTACTGAGGAGTGGCTTCTGTCTGGCCACTTTACCATAAAGGCCTGATTGGTGGAGTGCTGCAGAGATGGTTGTCCTTCTGGAAGGTTCTCCCATCTCCACAGAGGAACTCTGGAGCTCTGTCAGAGTGACCATCGGGTTCTTGGTCACCTCCCTGACCAAGGCCCTTCTGCCCCGAGTGATCAGTTTGGCCGGGCGGCCAGCTCTAGGAAGAGTCTTGGTGGTTCCAAACGTCTTCCATTTAAGAACAATGGAGGCCACTGTGTTCTTGGGGACCTTCAATGCTGCAGAATGGTTTTGGTACCCTTCCCCAGATCTGTGCCTCAACACAATCCTGTCTTCAATCAATCAATCAAATGTATTTATGAAGCCCTTTTTACATCAGCCGATGTCACAAAGTGCTATACAGAAACCCAGCCTAAAACCCCAAACAGCAAGCAATGCAGATGTAGAAGCACGTTACAGCCTTAGTCTTGGAGCTCTGTGGACAATTTCTTTGACCTCATAGCTTGGTTTTTGCTCTGACATGCACTGTCAACTGTGGGACCTTATATAGACAGATGTGTGCCTTTCCAAATCATATCCAATCAATTGAATTTACCACAGGTGGACTCCAATCAAGATGTAACATCTCAAGGATGATCAATGGAAATGGGATCCATCTAAGCTCAATTTCGAGTTTCATAGCAAAGGGTCTGAATACTTACGTAAATAAGGTATTTCTGATTTTCACTTTGTCATTATGAGGTATTGTGTGTAGACTGATGAATAATTGATTAATTTAATCAATTTTAGAATAAGGCTGTAATGTAACAAAATGTGGAAAAAGTCAAGAGGTCTGAATACTTTCTGAATGCACTGTATATCACACCTCAGTCTTTCTGGTGAGTGCTGTGTCTTTACATGATCTATACTCTAGGGAAGGCGGTCCAATTTGCAAAACAAAATAGATAGGCAATCTCTCAGAGGTCAAGCCACGTCATGCTTTCCCACATATGCGGCCCAGCAAATAAAATGTGTTCATCACAGCCCCTCATTGTGTGAATGTATGAATACATCTAGGTCCCACGTGGATGTGAAAGAAAAACTGGGCAACATTGGGTATGGAGCCGATATGATAAGACAGAGTGGCTGGGGGTGTGAGGTGGTGACTCTGTGCGTGTTTGGGGAGGTAGAGAAGGTCCTGGGAGGTTCTGGGGGGCCTCTTCCTCTCTCAATGCCCAGAAATGAAGAGGGAGCCTGGGGAGTTTTATCTCCCAACCCCTGGCGCTGTGCTGGAGATGCCAGGTGTGCCGCTCTGCATTCAAAGGGACCCAGTAGATACAAAGGTGACATTTTAGCATTGAAAAGGCGGGGGGGGAGGGGGGGCGGGGGGGTGAGCAAGGCTGAATGGAGGGGCCGGATGCCCGTACTCACAGGGGAACTGGGGATACGAACCCTCCCCTTTACAAACGGCGGCTCAGCCTCGGCTTCCTTAAAGGTGAGTAGCAATATAATTAGAAAGATAAACCCGATGAACGCGGGGATCCTGAGATAAGCGCTAATGAGAAGGAGATGGAGGAGGCAGGATAGAGAGGGGGGAGGGAAGGAGGGAGAGTGGGTGAGAAAGAAAGGGATAGACAGAGAGAGATGAAGGGAGAGAGAGGGATGGAAAGAGAGAGAGTGAGAGAGAAAGAGAGACTGCGAGAAAGAGAAAGAAAGAGAGATGGAGGAAAAGAGGGAGGGAGTATGAGATGGAGGGAGGGAGGCAGACAGCCCAAAGGGTTATTAGTGCGAGATGACACTCTGGAGGAGGCCAGGGCCGCCAATCTGATCTCTCTTCCATCCTGCTGGTAGAGACTCCTTTATTTCCATCTGGGTACAACATCCACACACTATGAGGTGTCACTGATTATCTATATCACCCCTTAGAAAGGCCATCAGACGCCCCCCTCACTGCTCCCATGGAAGGCCATCACCTGCCTCACACTGGCCCCCCTTGCCCTTACTGCCCATGGTGACGTCATCAAAGAGGGACGAAAGATAATCGGTTCATCAGAGGAACGATATTTAATACCGAACCAGTAATTGTATCGATAAGAACGGCCAAACTGGTTGAGCTACCAGAAATAAGATGATCAATCAATGTTGGAGTCTCCGGTCACCTGTTTTAGCTTGTGCATTAATCCAATCACATTATAAGAGAATATAATGGATTTGTGCACTCTAACAGAAAATGGCTTTGAAACCACTTACAATTAGCAAAAGAGTTGGGGAATCATAGCCATATCAACATAATGGGAAATAGCCCAAGGATTTGAAATGAGTTAGAGAAGGAAGTAGTAAATATGTACGGAAAGTTTTTCGACTTTAATTTATTATATTAGAATAGACCATTCATCAAAAAAAATTGAAGTGAACATTTTTGTATTGATTTTAATCTGTTGTTTAAGCCTTTGCTTCATTCCCTGAAAACTACTGTATTTTCTCTCTCAGTTCTCTTCTTGTAGAAAGCATTGGAGTCAATAATGACCAGGTTTACCACTAATATGGGATATGTTATGCCATTATGGGATACATCATAACACATTATGTTTTGAATTTAAAGTTATGAGTGTTTCGCATTTAAAAAATGGTGCTGGTGCATTTTAAATACGGTCTCAATCTTTTCACCTAGTAGACACAAAAATAGAGTAGAGGAAGCCTTCATTTACAGTACAGTAGTCTCTCTCTCTCTCTCTCTCTCTCTCTCAAAAACCACCCAAAATCCCATAATTTCATAACACAACAGAGAAAGAGGTCAAATATGGAAAACCAAATCCCATTATTAAACATGGTGCCTCTTATAATTACAAGCTTCTCCCACCCTCTATAGCCCCATATCCTAATAGTCCAAAAGTGTCGACTCAGCCCCTACTAATTCCTAATTCCTAATGCCGCCATAACGATGAATCTTCGGGCCCTGTATACAGACAGATCTGCTTCCTTCCCCAGGCTTGATCTCACAATGCATAATCTCTTCATATTCCTGCGCCCGTCAGCGTGTGACCTCCACAGGCCAGCGCTCACCGAATGACAGGGCGCTCATCTCCGCCTTGCCATGCTGTGTTAAATTCATGAACACGCCACACACACACACACACACACACACACACACACACACACACACACACACACACACACACACACACACACACACACACACACACACAGCCGGTGTAATGCTTGCGCTTTGACACCCCCCAATTGCAAGCCCGCATCACAAAAATACATCTCAAACAGAGGTTGTCTTGTGAGCGGTGTAGCTTTCTGTAGGGGTGAAAGAGAAAGAAAGGCAAAACACCCACGTCTTTCGGTTGAGGTGCGTCGAGTGTGTCGTCGGCTTTGACGATTTACTTTTGAATTATTGTTCCTGTGAGAGGGGGATGATTTGTAAGGAGTTGGAAAGAGACCCAAACACATCAAGAGTTCTTTGATTTTGGATAGCAAAAGTTTCTCTCTAACTAGGATCGGGCGTGCTATGTTCACTAGAGTATCCAGTAAGGCACGTTTGCCCTTTCAAAAGCAGTGAGAGCGAGTTCTACTTCAATTCGCTTAAAACAGAAAGGGCTCCCACCTGAAAACGCTACTGGACTCACTTAAGGGAAGAAAGGAGGGATAAAGGGAAAGAGAAAGAAAACAGTTGAGAAGTCCTCTGTCGCGAGCAGGAGAGAATTTAGCTTGCAAATCATCACCCTGATGCTGCAGACAGTCTCTCTCCCCCTCTCCCTTTCTTTCTTTCTCTCGCTCGCTCTCTCTCTCTCTCTCTCTCACTTCCCTTCTCTCTCTTTTTCACCCTCTCTCTTCCTCAAACCTCCCTCTCCCTTTCTCTCTTTCTCGCTCTCTCTCTTTCTCGCTCTCTCTATCTCCTGCTCTCTCTCTCTCTCTTTCTTTCTCTTTCTCTAAGCCAGCTGGAAAGGCTGTTTCAGTCCTGTTTCTGTTACGGGGGTTATCTGACCTCACCATCGCCACTAATCCGGCTTAGTTCACTTAATGATGCCACTTGTGGTGCCCCAAATGCCGCCGAGAAGTCTATAAACTGCTTCCATTAAAATGCAAATCCAACGGGCGGGGAGAAAAGCCAAGTGACACAAAAGTGGGAGAATTCGGCCATAGAGCCCCTCCGCATCAGGCTAGCCCCGGCACGCACGCTGCAAATACTCCTATAATAACTGATGCACTGATTATCATTCCGCCGGCACATTGCTGATGAAATAGACTCAGTCTGCCAGCTCGAGGACACAACGAGAAGGAGACAAATAAGAGAAAGAAAATCCCAACCTATTTCATCTTGGAGGGGACTCATACATTTTTTTTGTTGTTGTCAGGAAATGAACAAATGGTTATCAATGTAACGAGGGAAATCTCCTATCTATAGGGTTCCAGGTTTCTCTTGCTGATATTATTTGCTCCATATAACACAGGAAATGAATTTTCTGTACGGCGATGGCTCCTCACCTTCCCTTACACATTTCTACTTCCCCGTTTTATCTGGATATCCCTTACAGAGAGGATTCTTTTTCTCTCTCTCTCTCTTTGATTCAGTGTAGTTGTCCCTAAAAATAACATGCCTTCCACATAAAGACAGCCCCGCGGTGCAATGCACTAGTTTCAATTGACAGAATTATGTGTTGGAGGGTTGCAGGAAGAATTCCTCTAGTTTTTGAGCTGGGATTAGGAATAATACAATCTCCCTGTGTGTGTGTGTGTGTGTGTGTGTGTGTGTGTGTGTGTGTGTGTGTGTGTGTGTGTGTGTGTGTGTGTGTGTGTGTGTGTGTGTGTGTGTGTGTGTGTGTGTGTGTGTGGTTCCATATTTATTGTAGACAACACATACTCTTAAATCAACTTCAGCATTTGCAGGTAACAACAGGATATTGCACAGTAACTGTACGGCCAAAGAAAGTATTCACTGGTAAATAGCCCCAGTCTTTGACACCAGAGATATACTCCTTTGTGATGATTACCTACTATAGCCTACAATTGTTTCTTGAGCACAAACACATGTGTATCATTGAAATGGCCTCACAGCCATATCATGTTTTATAACAGAGAAATGAAACATCAAACACTTCTGTTGATTCGATCTGTTTCTAATATCTTTGACCATTGTCCATTATTCAATGAAAGAAATGAAAATAAAATGTCATGTACTTTCGTTTTTTGAAGAGAAAAAAAAATCAAAGCAGCAGAGGTTAATTTTGTCATGCTTCATAATTATTGAAGTCTTGAATTCATTCATTCATTCATGGCTCATTCTCTTAGGGCTTTTGTTTCACAGCGCTAAAAATAATGGAATGAATGTTAACACTTAAAATTTGACTGATTTCTCACTTTAAAACTCACTGTCCAATGTTGTCAATCTATGAAATTGAAATCACTGTGCATGAGTATTTTTTAAAGAAAAAAATGCAACATATGTTAATATATAATTTCTATCCACTGTTTCAGACAAACTCATTTAAATAATTGTAAATCATTGAAATACATTCCTGAGCTGATTCTGGTGCTTGTTTTAGCGCGTGGGAAGTTAAGCCTCTCTGGGCTCTCTATCTATCTATCACATTAGGTCAGAGAGCAGGGTGAGAGTCGTTGTGGGCCCCTGACTCTGGCTGCTGGGTCACTGGCCGAAAGACCCAGACACAGGCTCTCACCATGGGGGAACGTTCTGCTTTACGCCCGGCAGCCACGCTTAGCACGCGGGCGCCTCTTAGAGGAAAATTGTGGAGAGCTTCATCGATAATCGACAATACACAGACGCTATTTTGAAAAACTGATTTATGTTGTTCATGCTAGACATTACCATAAAAGGCAGTGTTTTGGAAGGTGAAGTCGTCAACAATGTTTTGGATGGATAGCCTGCCACACTACCTCTGTGACAGTTAGTTGTGGTTACAGCATGAGAAGATGAGAGGCTTTATATACTCTATATATTCATAAGTATTCTACATTCTGTCAAATAAATACATTTTGAGGGTATTGATGGTAAAAGCAGTATACTGTGCTGGCATATAGGTTAAATTATGCAAGTGTGAAATAGGCTACATTATAAATGTGATTCCCAATATGAACATTCTTGGCAAGAGATTTGCACCATTTCCTAATGTTACAGATAAATGAAGACATATTCCCAAAGATGTGCCAGAATATATAATCACTCATTCTTGTGGCCCAATAAATGCCACTAAACAACATTCTCTAAATGAAACAACTCTGTCTGTAAGAAAATGGCTGACAAACCGTACACTACTCACAGTCAACAGCAACAAAAAAATAACGAAGAACACAAAATAATTAGTTCTCCATCTTATATGTGTTGTTTTGTGTGATTTCAGAAACTAATTTTGCTGAAAATGGTACTTGCCATTGGTATACACAGGTACGTGCAGGTTACCACTGAACAAAATACGAGCGCTGGACATCAAACAGCTGTAGAGCGGAATCAGAGTCCAAGTGTCTTATGACAGTGATACTAAATACTGAAGTGTATAAACTCCTGAGCTAGGCTCTGTAAATCTTTCATGTCAGCGAGGGCTGTCGGCAGACACTAAGACCACTCACGTTGACAAAAAGGTACCAAAGGTCAAATGGCAAATCCTCTCTCTTTCAAACCCACATCGGGAGTCTGGAACGCTGTAATCCAGGTAAATTACTGGTGCGTTGTTATTCTGTTCTCAATTTGTCTGATTGGACTTACTAATGAAGTATTAATCCTTTGAATCATTCAACCCTCTATTTGAAACATAGTCAATTTTAATTTTACCATATTCATTAGACCTTTTATTTGTCCAATTGCCATGTAATTGGCCCTTATACCTATGTAATAATACTATATCTCTGTATTTACTCTAGTAACAACATTGCATTTGTATGTTGGTACTTAGACATTTAGTAACTTTCTGTACAAATACATTAGTGTGTTACTACACAAGTATAAACACAAGTAAACTTTTCCATCTGCGGTCATGATGCTAAAATGAGGACAAAACCCGGAGAGAATCACGATATAAATGGCATTAGGTCAAATATGTAAACACAAATAGAGTCCACTCAAATAGAGATCCCTTTTCAAATAGAGTCCACTCAAATAGAGATCCCTTTTCAAATAGAGTCCACTCAAATAGAGATCCCTTTTCAAATAGAGTCCACTCAAATAGAGATACCTTTTCAAATAGAGTCCACTCAAATAGAGATACCTTTTCAAATAGAGTCCACTCAAATAGAGATCCCTTTTCAAATAGAGATACTGCCACTTTATGTTGTTGATCAGATAGATGAAACCTCACAACTTTGTCTTGAACTAAGTTCAATCAAAATCATAAACCTTACAAGATAAAATATGAAATAGGCGTTGCGTGATCTTTGCAGATATAGAGACTGGCCTATCATTCCCTCTGGTTCAAGACATTGTATGTGAGAGGTGAGGCGTCTAGTACAGGGGAAAGAAGACGAGACGACTAGAGGAGAAGACTAAGGAGAGGCAGAGCATCTGCTGGTGGTCATGGTGAATTCTAGCCTTCCTCAGGCCCCCCTGCTCTTTGAAAATGCACCGGGGTGAAAGAGACTTGGCAACGCGCCACCATTCCCCGTCTCATTTTCATCTGCTACATTCATCATATCTTTGTGTCATCCCTCTCTCTCCCCTTTTTCTCCGCCCTTGTTGCCAACCCCGGGGTCTCAAAGGGGTCTGACTCGACTCAGGAAGTAAATAAAAGGGAATCAGCCGGACCACACTGGATAAAGGGTGTTTGATCCCAGGGTCTAAACAACCCCTTGGGATCGTGCTCACTCTCTATTGGTGGGTTGACATCACATCTTTCCCGTACCTCTGTGTGGTCCAGACAGGAGACGAAGACCCCCCCCCCCCCCCCCCCCCTTTAACCTCTGTTTCCAACCTCTCGATGGTCTAAACTCTTAGATCCCATGACCCTCCCCCCAATACGATCTTCTCTTGCACATGCTCTAACAGTGTGTGTGAACGGTTGTCTTTGAATGCTCTCAGGAACTGAGGGAGCTAAAGCAAGGAGCAAAGCAGATTTATTTGAAGACAACTTCGTGCCAAAAGAGAATGGTTATTATGGCCAGCTAATGGATTTCCAGCACTGTTGTTTTTGTCTATATTAACACATATACAATTAAAAATAAATAAACATAAAAGGTAGAATATTTATGGATGAACGATGAATGATCTTACAAAGTATTTCAAGAAAATTTCAGGAAACCAACCAAGAGTTTTGATAGAAGGTATCAAGTAAAGCACATTGGACCAGGTTTATCATATATCTTTATGTTGATTCAACCCACTGCTAAGAATTCTGGGTAAAGAGGAATCGTCGGTTGGTTTCTAAATCAAACAGGGCTCCATCATCTCCCTGTCACGGCCCCGCTCTGTTTCCAGGCTGGTGCTGGGGACGGGGCCTCCTAAAGGGCACCAGGAAAAAAGACAAAGGCAGGGTGTTTGCATGTTAAAGGAGACGTTAGAGGGAATGAAGGTGTCTCGCCTAAAGGAGCGGATCAATATCTCTGAGGCACCCTGGGTCGGGGCGATAAGGCGAACACAAGCCAAGGCGTCCGACAGTGGAAGATGTATCTGTGATTAATTTGGCATTGTGCCCCGCCCAGCCCCGCCCAACAACACCTTGGGTCTATGGCGTGGGGAAGCAGCCTGCCAGTCTCCCCAGTCATTGTTTAGGAAAGTCGGTAACCCTTACCTTTCAACTGTCACCCCCTGAGACACACCGCTGTTCCAAACTGTCACCAACGTTTTAGAGTCCCAAAGACAACATGTCCACACAACTCGGCCACAAAGACCTCAACAGTCACATCTTACACACAATATTCTGCTTTTCTTTGTGCTGTTGGTTAGAGGGACTTTGTTGACTCCAGGGTCAATGTCTGTGGGTATGATATGTCAGTACAACACAGTCGTTGCATTGTCAAAGCTTATAATACCGTGGTTAGAAGACATGTCTATGTGGTAGACTGGAAATAGGCAAAACAAGGTGGGAAAGGTCAAAGAGCAATACGACAAGACATTGGATACACAAAATAGTGGGACTTTCTTGACACCAGGGTCAGTGTCTATAGTTCTAATAGCTGTTGCAAAATGCTGGCATCCTAGTTTATTGTGAAGGCTTACTATCACAATGAAAAGACCTGGTCATGGACTAGAATATAAATAGGCAAAACAATAAGACATCCATGTCATTGGATGCAGAACATACCAATATAATTGTTGCCCTTTCCTGCTGTCAAATTACCTACTGGACTAATGGTTGGAATGTTATTCATATTTTTCATAATTAATACATATTATGTTTTAAATCATTCAGAAATTCCGGTGTTTCTATGTCAAACATTTTTGTTATATTTCAGTCTTCTGTGATGTGTAATATTGGGACGCAAACTCAAAATGTATTACATTTAAACTCTATATCTGACATTGTACAGGTGTCTTATTTATTTTAAGCCCATAACCCTGTGTGTGAGGTGTAAACTTCTGTTTCAAAGTAGATTTGTTTACGACTACCAAGAATCACTCTGTGACCCTGATTTAGCCCACTGCAGTAATTAACCTTCTGAAGCATAATGTTTGGTCTAAAGCGAAAGTGAATAGAACATAGGGTTATTACAATTATCTCATTAAAATATATGACAGCATATATTCAATAAAACAATGAATAACGATATCAGAGAAATAAGATAATATAGTTTGATTGGCATGTTACAATTTCTAAATATCTTTGCAAGAAAAATGCTAATGTTATGCAGTTGTCTAATAAAGTCAATTGTGACTTTCCCTCATTACCCAAGGCTATGGTTTCATGTGTTGGAGGAGAAGCCAACATATTATTATGATATTCGACTGAATCACTGCTTCTCAGGAAGAAAGTATGCCGTATGTGTTTTCATAATTTCCAAGTGTCATTTGAGCCTCAATTTTCCTCAGAAACATGTTATCCATATTAGCTCTGAGCATCACAGACTAGATGAGATCGTGGGAGAGAAAATTAAATCCTCTAAATCTTCTCTATAAATTCTCCTAAATGCACTAAGTATGGTTTAACATCCCCTCCTCTCTCTCTCTCTCTCTCTCTCTCTCTCTCTCTCTCTCTCTCTCTCTCTCTCTCTCTCTCTCTCTCTCTCTCTCTCTGTCTCTGTCTGTTTAACATTTTCTTCAGAGGCCTCATTCCTTCTTCTTTTGTGTGTGTTGTAGTCCTCTATTGGCCCTGTTTTTGTCCCTGTGAGTCTTCAGTTAGTCTTCTAATGTGTCGAGGCATGCCCATCCTAAGCCAGGGCTGTGGTGGCAGAACAGGGCAGATGGTTGCCAGGGAGGCTCAGTGCCTCGCGGCCACGCTTCGCCCGCGGACAATGGCAGAGCTGGGGCCACGCCGTGGCACCAAGCCGCGCCGCAATAATGCCGGCGCCGCTGAGGGTTGCGACCTGGAAACGGGGATGACTGTGATAACAGCTTGGCGGAGCGGCGGTAGGCCGCGGCGGGGTGGATATCTCGCCGTCCGTGTCAATGTCGCCATGTCGAATCCCGTGAATGTCACTGTCCTTCCGGGCACCTCTCACCCTGTCCACCCGCAATCTAAGACTCCCATCTGATGGAAACAGCTTTGTACCTTGATCGGTGCTGAAATCTGAAATCACAGGATTTTCCTGATTTATTGCATAGATCTAATTTTAGCTTTTTCAAATGTCTTGGGAATGTAAGCGTTCTGGATTTTATAAAGACACATTTTTCATGTATAAAAATCAAGGATATATGATGAGTAGTCTTAACCATACTTTGGCTTCAAATCTGCCTGTTCTCAACATCAATTTATATTTGGATTTAGCCTAAGGAGGTTCTCATGTCATAACCTCAGCGGCATGTCGACTTATGCAATTATGTAGCGTCATTGGCACTGTTTGAGAAAATATTCAAATCAAATGCGACATTTACCATTCACTGTATTCGAACACCGCACACACACACACACACACACACACACACGCTCTCCGCAGCACAGTAACAGTGGGTAACATGAACAGACTGCAGGGTTGGCACCCACTCTTACAGAAAAAATACAACTAATGGACCACTTTCAGAAGTCCTGGGAAGAATATCACATGATGTCAACCATGTCATAATCCTGCTCCTGGTTTTACAGCAATAAATGACTTGTCTTCTTATTTTGGAGGGAAAACAATGTTGAAGTTATCTGAGGGTATTAGACGTCCTCGGAGTAAGGAAATTATTTTTGGAGAGACTGAAAAGCAGAGAAAAGGTCTGGTGTGGTCATGGACATGGTATTTTAGCAGCCCAATGAAATGATCGTGAAGCTCAACGTTAAAAAGCGCCTTGTTGCCTATTTCATGCAGGAATCCTCTGGGCCAACTCGCTGGGTCCTGAGTCCAATAGCTCGCCTTGAAATAAAGATTGCATGCAGCTAAAACGGAGTTGTTTACTTTTTTGACGTACGTCTTGAAGTATGCGTCTGGCTTTTCGGAGCTACTAATAATGCTTGTTTAATTATCTCAAATGAAGAGGAAGGTTTTGAGGAAGACTGTGTTCAGGTCTCAGATAAATAGATCCTTCAAATATCTAAACGGTGTCAAGAGGCTCTCACTTCACTTCTGTAAGTCCAGGCTGTATATCCCCTTAAAGGCCACCCTCCATCACGTGTTGAGGACTTTAATAACATTAGGCTACACCACAGCTTATGTGAAGCACTCAGGAGAGCTGAACGTTGAGACTGACCGTTGATGCGCCACAGTTGCTCAGCAGGGTAACGGTCAGAGAGCTCTGTCATTAAATGAGGAACCTCCATGTCAGCTCAGGGGGGGGGGGGTCACTCGAACCCTCTTTCCCCTCTTACCCCCCTGGCCATTCAGCCCTGTGACTGATGATGTCCCCCTCCTGTGGCAGCCGACAACAGAGCACAAGAGACCCCACAAAAGGCACTCTGGGTAAAACAAAACCTCTCTAATTGTGCCTTTGAACCGGTCGATGAACCAGCGGGCCGGTTGGCTGGTGGTCGGTCCCAGGAGTCGGCATGTCGAAAGGCTTCGGTTTGGGGTGCTGTTGTGTGGGGAGCGAAGGCAGGACGTGGCCCTATCCAGGGCCATGATAGATGGGGGACGCTTGTGGCCTGGTGTGGACACAGACACTCAGGCGATTTGTTCCCATTGTTGGGGTGGTATTGTGGGGCAGACCTGATGATGTGTGGGGTTAAATGGTGACATCTGATGGTGCCATATAGGGAGAAACACAACCAGTCATTGAAGTTTATATTAATAAATACATCACACATCTGAACAGCAGTGGCTTATTTTTATTTCCGGTATTATTATAGTAGGGCATCTCCAGGTATTATTATAGTAGGGCATCTCCAGGTATTATTATAGTAGGGCGTCTCCAGGTATTATTATAGTAGGGCGTCTCCAGGTATTATTATAGTAGGGCGTCTCCAGGTATTATTATAGTAGGGCGTCTCCAGGTATTATTATAGTAGGGCGTCTCCAGGTATTATTATATTTGGGCGTCTCCAGGTATTATTATAGTAGGGCGTCTCCAGGTATTATTATAGTAGGGCGTCTCCAGGTATTATTATAGTAGGGCGTCTCCAGGTATTATTATAGTAGGGCATCTCCAGGTATTATTATAGTAGGGCGTCTCCAGGTATTATTATAGTAGGGCGTCTCCAGGTATTATTATAGTAGGGCGTCTCCAGGTATTATTATAGTAGGGCGTCTCCAGGTATTATTATAGTAGGGCGTCTCCAGGTATTATTATAGTAGGGCGTCTCCAGGTATTATTATAGTAGGGCGTCTCCAGGTATTATTATAGTAGGGCGTCTCCAGGTATTATTATAGTAGGGCGTCTCCAGGTATTATTATAGTAGGGCGTCTCCAGGTATTATTATAGTAGGGCGTCTCCAGGTATTATTATAGTAGGGCGTCTCCAGGTATTATTATAGTAGGGCGTCTCCAGGTATTATTATAGTAGGGCGTCTCCAGGTATTATTATAGTAGGGCGTCTCCAGGTATTATTATAGTAGGGCGTCTCCAGGTATTATTATAGTAGGGCGTCTCCAGGTATTATTATAGTAGGGCGTCTCCAGGTATTATTATAGTAGGGCGTCTCCAGGTATTATTATAGTAGGGCGTCTCCAGGTATTATTATAGTAGGGCGTCTCCAGGTATTATTATAGTAGGGCGTCTCCAGGTATTATTATAGTTGGGCGTCTCCAGGTATTATTATAGTAGGGCGTCTCCAGGTATTATTATAGTAGGGCGTCTCCAGGTATTATTATAGTAGGGCGTCTCCAGGTATTATTATAGTAGGGCGTCTCCAGGTATTATTATAGTAGGGCGTCTCCAGGTATTATTATAGTTGGGCGTCTCCAGGTATTATTATAGTAGGGCGTCTCCAGGTATTATTATAGTAGGGCGTCTCCAGGTATTATTATAGTAGGGCGTCTCCAGGTATTATTATAGTAGGGCGTCTCCAGGTATTATTATAGTAGGGCGTCTCCAGGTATTATTATAGTTGGGCGTCTCCAGGTATTATTATAGTATGGCGTCTCCAGGTATTATTATAGTAGGGCGTCTCCAGGTATTATTATAGTAGGGCGTCTCCAGGTATTATTATAGTAGGGCGTCTCCAGGTATTATTATAGTAGGGCGTCTCCAGGTATTATTATAGTAGGGCGTCTCCAGGTATTATTATAGTAGGGCGTCTCCAGGTATTATTATAGTAGGGCGTCTCCAGGTATTATTATAGTAGGGCGTCTCCAGGTATTATTATAGTTGGGCGTCTCCAGGTATTATTATAGTTGGGCGTCTCCAGGTATTATTATAGTTGGGCGTCTCCAGGTATTATTATAGTAGGGCGTCTCCAGGTATTATTATAGTAGGGCGTCTCCAGGTATTATTATAGTAGGGCGTCTCCAGGTATTATTATAGTAGGGCGTCTCCAGGTATTATTATAGTAGGGCGTCTCCAGGTATTATTATAGTAGGGCGTCTCCAGGTATTATTATAGTAGGGCATCTCCAGGTATTATTATAGTAGGGCGTCTCCAGGTATTATTATAGTAGGGCATCTCCAGGTATTATTATAGTAGGGCGTCTCCAGGTATTATTATAGTAGGGCGTCTCCAGGTATTATTATAGTAGGGCGTCTCCAGGTATTATTATAGTAGGGCATCTTCAGGTATTATTATAGTAGAAAACTAGTGCAAATCGCACTAATACATCAGTGTTATATATGTATGAAAAATGTATTAGATGTAATATCTGGATTTAATATCTTGCTTAATAAACCAGAAAAAAACGATTTAAATATTTTCATCAGGATCATGCTTTCCTGCCTTGGCTGTATTGAACTGTTGAGTGATCAAACTAGAAGCAGCTTCAGAAAATAATCAAGTGGCCCTCAGAACACAGCAGGACAGAAAGCCACTAGTATTTCCTCAGTCCAGATTTAACCTACGACTCGCTTGGCACTGCGAGGAGGACTTGTTTCTCCTGCATGAAATCATTTTTTCCAGTTCGCACAATCTTCTCCATTTAAATACAAAACGTATTTTGTTTCATAGTGTCACAAAATTGGTTAAGATGATCCCAAAAAGATATTTGGTACAATTTTCACCATTACGGTGTCCATATTAGGACAGCCTTACATAAAAAATATGTGTTGTAAGTCAGGAGCTAATTGTGTTCTATGATTGTATTCTTTCCCCAGGGCTCTCCCTCAACTCTTTGCCATCCCGATTAGTTGTTGCTGTGAAAAGTGAACAGCCTTGCTGGTGTGAGTGCTATGGCGCTGCAGTGTCAGACAGGCAGAGACAGGGTGGCAGTCTGCTCCTCTACCGCGGGTCCCACACTGAGCGCTGCTGTGCTCTCTCAAACCACTAGAACGTGCTCTTCAACAGATTATCCACACACTCCTCCCTCTCTCATCTCCCTCTCCTCGAGAGCAGGGCCTGGCCCAAGGCTCTGCTTCTAATTTGTAAAATAGGCAGAAAGAATGCAATTTATAACTGTGAAAGCAGTATAATACCAACACAGACGGTACTCCCGAGGTTCTAGAGCCAGAGCCGGTATGGTATAAACATTCATAGACTGGGTCCATCCGGCCAGCACTGGACCCTATACCTCGATATCCCCAGCAGGACTAAAGCCTTACCGCTGGATTCCCATAACACCGAGCTCTGGAAACAGAGAGGATGATGATGATGATGATGATGATGATGATGATGATGATGATATACTATACAGAACAGCCATACACTGATTTAGAGAAAACATTTAGAAAAAAAATATGATTATTATTAAAGACATAGTATGATTGTTGAAGATAATGATATTTCTACAACATAGGGAAAACCATAGAAGTAGTTGTACATAGTAATTGTATTTCTATGGGGGAAACAAGTGGAATGACATCATCAGACTTAAAAACCGGTGTCCCTTGAAAGAGAGGTTTTGTATTGCACTCATAATCTATTTCCCCCCACTTCACATGAGCTTGAAAGGAGCAGGAAGAGCAGATGACTTTGATTGACAGGCAGAAGGGGTTGTGGATGTATCAGTGTCTGGTTGGATGGGAGGGAGGGGTAACTTCCCTGACTGACAGGCAGGGGGCGGGACTCTCCACATCCAGATGGACAGAGGAAGAAACAGGGCTGCTCTTGGCTCAGCCTCCTTCTCTTCAGACGGCCATGTCCAATTAGAACCACTGAACTCAGACCTGTTTCTATTTTATGCCCTAAATGACACAACCAGCTTTTCATCCATTGATGTGTTTTCTTTTGTTATGTAGTTCTAGTTCAATATGCTGACATATAGGCTAGGTTTTACATTTAAGTATAACACAGTAAGGAATATACCTACTGAATTAGAAACAATTATTCCTAACGTACAACAGAGATATATAAAAAAAACTCATGCGTCTATCTAATGTTCAGTTAAAATACCAACCCAAGCCCTTCTTCTTTGTCCCGTATGTCCATATGCTGAGGGTGTAGAAATGACCGGCACAGCCCCCTTTTAGCAGGGTCATACATGGAAATAATGGAGTGAGAAAAGGAATTAAAGGGATACGCAAGACTGCACCGGCGATTGAAAGTTGCAGATGAGGACCAGTCCGAGGCACCAACACCAACTGTTCTAGGACCCTATATCTTTGTGCTCCTCGAAAGGACCAATTTAGATTGATCCACTTAGATTCATTATTTGCGTTCAGCTAGCCAGATGTGATTATGGGCCAGTCCCCAGGGGATGGAGGATAGGACACTGGGCCAGGGATGATATCCCCCCATGCTGACTGACTACCCTGGCATCCACCACATCCACCATGATAATCCCCCAGAGTCCAATGGGTCTGAGCCATAACTCAACACTACCTATAGGATTCACCCCAAAACCAGGAAGTAAGATGTGGTATTATTTGCACCTATTTGCATACATGTGGATGTTCATGAAAATGATTCAATTGGGTTCACAATGAGGGAATTGTTAGAAGCAGAGATGGGAAAACACTCACATTGTCTGTAAGCCAATAGCATTTTCTGTTATGGGAAATGTTGATGCCAGTGGAATTGATTATCTCCCTGTAGCACAAAGAAAGTAATTAGTCTTAATTAAAGGGGTTGTGTCATTTGAGGTTTCAGGACTACGTCTCAGACTAACGCAAGTGACTCGGCTGTATGCATTTTTGAATTATCTAATAAATTCATTAGCTCATTCATTCAACATCCCAAACATGATTAAATAATGCACGAGTGCTCAACATCCAAGAGAGAAAAGTACAACACTTCTAAAGGGACAACAATCAACAGCATTTACAAGACATTCATGACGACAGTCCTAATTGGCATATATGCATCACTGTAGAAAAGAATACATGATGTCATCTGAAGGCATTGTGCTCATTTATCTCTGGGTATTGTCCACAAAGCACCAAATCTAATAACGCTAGCTTGGAATGAGAATGGTAAATATTGTGTGTGGCTGTGGGTTACTGAGGCATGGTACCCCCTAGACCCAGTGAGCTGGCGAACACACACACACACACACACACACACACACAGTGTGTGGAGAGCCGAGATGGGGATTTGTTTTAATATGGGGCTCTGCATGTGAAGTGAGGCAGAAAGTGGATCCTGCGTCTCCAAGGCCCGGGGACTCAAGCCTGGAGTTATCTCTATTATTCGTTTATATCCTCCATATTGTTCAGGGGGGATGGATGGCTGCAAGATGCATGAGGGGCCTGGGGGGGGGGGGGGGGGTTGAAGGAAAGAGGGCATTATTAAACATGATCAAGGCTCAGGGTGCCAGGGGTCCACAATGAGAGAGTCTACAAACAACGTGGTAACTTAGGGAGATCTCAGGCTACGGTGCTTCTACAGTGCG